>NC_070635.1:3381720-3596720 GCF_947347685.1 Pleuronectes platessa
ACGTGACTGCGCCCGAGTAATATATGAAACATATGAACTGTAACCTAGTAGAAGAGGGAAATCGATAGAATATTAATATGAAGATTAAGAATTCATACTTTGGAATTGTATATTAATAAAGTAGTTGTTCCACAGCATGCCTCTCCACTTGGAGGTTTCCACAGAGTCCTGTCCCTGCCAGCTGAAGTCTGCCCGGTAACACACAGGTAACCGGCCTGCAGCTGCCAAACCTCTTGGCTCCAGCGGGGACCAGCCACTAACCCTACCCCCCCCCCCCCCCCCCCCCCCCCCCCCGTCTCCGTCTCTCTCTCTGGAACGCCCCACTCGTCCTGTTTGAAATATAGATAAGCTGTCGGCCGCCTCTCTGCAGCTCTCAGACGGAGTTTCTGACACGCGTGTTTAAACCGTGTCAGCAGACGTGACCCGGGGGGGGGGCGTGGTCACTCTCCGGCTCCGCAGCGGTCAGCCGGACTTCAACACTCCCAAAAATCCCAACTTTGAGAATTTCTGAGTGATTCAACTGGATTAAATTACACTATAAAGTAATAAGACATCTTTTTTTTATATTTAAATAAATCTAGAAACCAATAAAACACTTCTCTGCTGTAAATCCACTACTCTATTGAATTCTTGATGTTTTTATTCAGGCAGTGATTCTCGGCCTCAGTTTAGCCTTCGACAGAATGTTAAACTAAAGCCACTACGAGGGGCAGTTCAGACACAGAGCGATCCCTCCTCAGCTTCTCGCCCCGGCAGCGTCTGAGAGAAGTGTGTCTGACCTGAGATCTGCTCCTGGACAAACCTCTTCACTGCCCACACACACACACAACATCTTCACACGCTGCACTCAGGAAAAAGCCTTTTTCATAGTTTCTGAGTCCAAGTTCAAACATAAATGTAGGATCCTAACTGTGCTCATGAAAATCCCTGTTGTTGCTGCTGCTGTGCCCGTGAGGGATGACTGATCAGTGACACATCCAGGGATTCTTCTAAAATCATCTGTCTTCAACAAGAAACAAATATCAATTCAATTATTTGAAATGTTCTGCATTACTCAAGCAATTTTGCAATATCAGTCCTTAAACCATAGTTGTTTATATGAAGCAGTGCTGCTTCTAGAGGGGGAGACTGGAAGTGGAGATATGGGGCCACCAGGCAAGGGCTAGTGGGTTAGGCATGCTAACTTTAGCAGAAGCAAAGGAGGGGTAGAAATCTTTCCATCATAGACTGTATTTAAAGATGGAAAACATGACATGTAATTTGTCATCCATCCGTCATTACCTACAGTTGATGCATAAGATTCAACATTTCATTCTGCTAGATAAGATCTGCTAAGTAAACAACTGGAAAATGCTGATTTTGTCTTTGTAGTAAAAGCAAAAACTCTCATTCAGCTCCTTTAAGTCACAGGGATAAATGGAAAGCAGCACCGGTTGAGAAAATACACTCCACAAAATGTACAATGTGGAACCTGGTGGTCGGTCCTCTAATTAGTTCTGTGTATTGATTGGGATGAACATGGAACCAGTGTTGTTTTCCAGCGAGGGTCACATCTCGGAACCTGTGGCATTGATCCTTTCTCTCTGAAGCCACACTTTGACTGTGCTCGTTGCAGAAAGCTCCATCTGAACAACATCCTGCTTGTTGATTCAAAAGACTCCCGGCTGGACACTAATGTGAAACAGCAGGTTTGTGAACATGTCCGTGAATATCGGGAACAAACTGATTTAATACGTGCAGCCCGGGACGTCACACTTTCAGCCAAACACACGCGAGAACCAGAGACTTTTTGCAATCTCAACACTTTGGTCTTTAGTCGTTTTTTGGTGCTTTCAACCTCTGCACGTCAACCAGTGTCACTCACCCATTGGCTGATGTGTCTCCCAGTCCCAGTGCTGTCACTCCCTGTTCTCCGTGCCACTGTATATTTGCATGACCTTGACTATGCGAGTCAAGGAAGGGGCTGCAGAGCAATTTTCACCGAGGTTGCACGGATGGTTTTTTTTTGCAAGTGTAAACAACTTATTCTCAGTCGGCCCGGCGGCTGCTCAGCTCGGCTCTCAGTCAACAGGCTCCAGATAATGTTTATTCACGCACGCAGCCGCCGCGTTCCCCTGACGGACTCGAACGCCCCCCAGCAGCCGACTGCTTCTCTTCCACTCCCCTCGTTCTCTCTCTCTCTCTCCTCTCCTCTGCTGAGCGTCTGGCTGCATTATCACCAGAGACAGGCTTTGCCCCGGCAGAGCGACGACTCAGCCCCGTGTCGATCTCACCTGAGTGATCCTGTTGTGCTGCCAGGGAACTGATGTTGGGCCTCGGCGCGTTACCTTAAAAAAAAGAGACTTCTTTCCAATTATACAGGAGGTGAGGGGAGGGCTGACGGATGAGGTGGTGGAGCGGTTGGACTCGGGGAGGAAGGGGGGGGGGGGGGGGGGCGATGGAGGGGGCTGTGGAGGAGAAAAGGCAAAGGGAGGTGAACAATGACAATGTCTGTATTTGAGAGAGCCAGTAGATGTCTGAGAGATGTCTTCAATTGAGCGTGCACTGGTCCTAAATGGGTTTTCAGGGAGGGGGGGGGGGGGGGGAATAAAGAGCCTGTCATCCCTCCGCTCTCTCTCTCTCTCTCCTCCCTCTCTCCGTCTGTCTTGCTCCGTCCCTCCCTCTCTCCGTGGGCTCTCCAGCCACTTCTCATCCCCCCCTCTATTATTAGGGCCCAGTAATGAAATGTGGAGTGTCTCGTATTTGGTGCCGGGGCCCGGGCAAACTGTATTAGTGTGTAAATGGTGTGGGAGTAATGAGAAAGCACTAAGGCCGGCCGGGAAGACTGGACCACAGGGGCATGTATTGTGATTGTGTGTGTGTGTGTGTGTGTGTGTGTCTGTGTGTGTGTGTGTGAGTCTGCAAGTAATGTTTATGTGCATCAAAGAAATAACAACAGACAGCGGGTCCCTGCTCACGGGGGCCAGACGCCAATCCTAAGATGGTTAGCCCCCAACACACGAGCAGCACACAATCTCACCAGTGGCCTGCAGCATCAACATCAACGTCTTTATGTGCCCCCCCCCCCCACTCTTAATTCAAATCTTTTTAAGGTGAATTATGCAGCCTTAGCAACAGGATTTACACTTAAATGCCTCACGGACCGACTTCATTAAATCAGTGGCCACGTTTTACCTTCTCTAGAATCTGTCCGTCTCCGTTTAGAGACCACAGTCCTGATCCTCGGGACAAAGAGCACTGCAGGTTTTTTTTTTTAAATCCTATCCTCCGCTGCATTCACCTGCTTCCCTGTTGTAATTAGCCTGTGTTTTGCTGTCAAGCATGAAAACCAGCAGCGGCTCTGGGTCCCTAAAAAAGAAAACCCACTGATGTAGCCAGCGTAAATGTCTCCTCTTCGTTCTCAACATCCCAGAAGGGGAATACCTGCTCTTTTTCTTTTACACAGTCTCCCTGCATAATGCATAAAAGGGCACATTGCTCATACAAATGGCCCACACCACGGGCTGTGTAATAAAGGGTTGTGTGTGAACGTGGCTGACTGATATCATTCCATTTCCTTCTGGCCTGAAGGCGCTAGAGGGGGCAGCTCAGACAAGGCAGACACACTCCATCCAGTAAATACTCTTTTCACAGACGTCTCTCCCTCTTTTTTCCTCCTCTCCTTCTGCAGATTTGCTGCCGAAGTCGGTGGAGAGCGTGTTCATCTTCCAGGAGGCGAGCGAGGGCGAGCAGAACGCCGCCGCTCAGACGTTCGACGCCATCGTGGTGGAGCAGTGGACCGTCATCGACGTGAGTGCAGGGATCTGTTCTGTTGTCGTCACGTTGTCGTTGTGTTGCTTCGTGCAGCGGAGAGGACACGACGTGCTGCTGTGGAAACTGTTGCATCATCATCATCCTCCTGTACATACACATGACACCGGATCTGAATGGCAGATTGAATTAACAAGATAACCACGTTATGAGACATGCAGAGACATGTTTGATCAGGGGCAGGGCCAGGTTGTGATATCTCCTCTTAAAAATTCAGTTGTCAGGATTATGATCACAAGCTTTTTTGTGTTTAAACTGAATCTTAGAAACTTGATCGATTCAGAACTGTTGGTTCTTCCTTCATCAGAGCTGCTGTTCAATCAATATGTTTAATCTGCGTCCATGAGCCGGATTTACAGCTCAAATCCACTGGTCTGCTTTTATTGAAATCAGTTGTCACTCAGATGGTGAGGCTGTTCACCCCCCCCCCCCCCCCCCCTCTCTCTCACTCTGCAGCCAACCGTTCTCCCATCAACCCTGAAGGCAAATCGGCCAGATCTGGATTTATAGGACATGTGTAGCGGCTGCTTGTGTTATCGGGATCGAACCTTATCTGCCGGACGATTAGTGTCTCTCCTCAGCTCAGGTTCCAAGTTGGAAATTGATTTTTTTGTTTAGAATTGAAGGTTTTGCAGCCATTTCATTGCTTGAACGTGTGCGAGTGTGTGTATGCGTGTGTTTGTGCGTGCAGCTGCTGATGTGTGTGTGTGTGTGTGTGTTTGTGTCCACTCAGTGGACGGGCTGGGGTCTGTGTGTCTGCATGTGTTTGCCGATGCTATCTCAGTAATTGAATTTAGACTTTTTTCGCGGCCCGGGGCTGTCCAAGTGTGAAAGGAGACTTTTGTCCATGAAAATGTGTCTCTCCGAGGATCCGGCTCAGAGCTAATGCCCACATGTGCCAATAAAACGACTCCTACGCTCGTCCGGCGGCGGCGGGAGAACCTCCTC
Organism: Pleuronectes platessa; assembly: GCF_947347685.1. Taxonomy (NCBI): domain Eukaryota; kingdom Metazoa; phylum Chordata; class Actinopteri; order Pleuronectiformes; family Pleuronectidae; genus Pleuronectes; species Pleuronectes platessa. The sequence continues at coordinate 3,386,479 of NC_070635.1, forward strand.
CCCTCCGAGATGAATGGTAGCACTGTGACAGCTTAATGGATTTCAAGGCTTCCCCCAGAGATGTGAACGGAGACTGACACCGAACCGACGCCCCCAAAAAAAGTTCCAGGAGATCCAATCAACATTTGGGATCTCAGAACGTTCCTCCCTGTGTTCTTTATATACATCTCCTAATGTTTAACAGTGTTATTCATCCAGACGTCTGACAGGTGCTGGGATGTAAGAAGCTCCCAGACAACAAGCTGCTCCACTGAGGGCATGCAATCATTCCCACTGTCGTCAAGTGGGAGGGTGTCATCTCACGCCTGGTGTCTGACGAGGGCAGAGAATTAAGTTTTTTTTAAATTGTTTGATTTATAAAACAAGTCGCAACTAATCAGAGGATTTGCATGTGAAATGTGTGAGTCAGGGTTTTAATGCAGCTCCACGAGAGATGGGATTTGATTAAGACTGACCGTTGCAACATTCATCTTATTTAGTTTGTTGCCAGAGATGAACCAAAAAAGATTAGTTTCATTTAGTCGTACGGAAAATTACAGTAACACAACAAATGTGACAAACATTGACTTTATTTCAGGTGCAAGTGTTTCTATTAAACAGCAGCAGAGCGCAGTCGAGAGATAAGCAACACAAGCACATCTAAAAATGCATATGATTAGAGCCAGAGAAATATATTAACATCGTGCAAACAGGCTGTTCAACAAATTAAAAACATGCATAAATTTAGTGTCAGACATTTCTTTTAGCTCTCAGATTGTGTAGAGATACATCGAAAGGAACACAAAGATTGTCCCAGTGTCCCGATCACGACGACTGTTTACTCCTGAGCCAAGTGACCTGAGCAGGAAACATGCAGATGTTGGCGAGCCTCGAAATTAATAACACATCAAGGGCCTCGGCTGTGAAGCTTCAATTAGGGCCGGCCTCTCATCTCCAGCGTCCTGAGGGAACATGAACACAGGAGCTGCCTCCGAACTAATGTGCTGAAAACTCCTTTTTCCCCAATCAGTAAGTTTCACAAGAGCAATAACCAAACCAAACGTGTTCTTCTTCCCTTCACCCTCTCAGCTCCGGCTCGCTCTTTAACATGTTTGCTCACACTGAGGAGAAGTCACTCCTCCACGGGGACCAGATGCATTAACAGGAAGGTGGTTGTGTATCTCCAGATGAAACTGTGAAGGTGCAGAAGAGTCCACATGCGTGTGTTTTATTAAAAGACAAATTGATGTTCGCTGTAGCTCGGCGGACGCGTGTGAGTGGTCTGATGTTCCTCAGGCGCTTCTCATCTTCTCTTTCACGCCTCGAAATGTTGTGATCCACTTCGACGCTCCCGGACTCGGCCGCAGGAGCAACGTGACGCACACGAGGCAGAGATGGGTTTCAAATACTGAGATTTTTACATCCAACATGTGCCACAGAGGAAATATCTACTGGATTGTGGACAGACATGTAGAATATTTGCCATTTTACGTTTTGAAAGTTATATAGGGGGAGTTCTGAGTTCATTGGCTATTACTAGCTACACCCAAATCTCCGACCATCATGTTGCAGAGACGTGTTATAGACAGATTTGAGGTCAAATGCCCAAACTGAGATTTCACTCCTGCACAGCCACAGACGACTTTCATAAAACTGATCCAGGGTCTGTTTTACTCCTCAGACTAAACTAACTTCAGGGCTCAAGAGCTCAAAGACGTTTTGTAAATCAAACTCTCCCCTCTTAGTGTTTTGCTCATGATCCTGGACTATATTTGCAACATGTTAAGATGCAGCCACCCCCAATGCAAAGAGAGTGAAATCCCTGAATCTCATAAAACCTAAAATATGCAGCAGGTCACACATTGAGATGTTCCTTATCACAGCAGTAACACAAACATGCATGTTAGTTACTGAAGAGATGCAACAAGCTCAACATCTTCAAGGAGATGTTTTACTTCTGTGCATTAGAGCTTTATACATAACTTGAAAAATGATCAGAGCAGAAAACCAGACATTGGAAACTATCTCCCTGGTCACCGAACAATCAGCTTTGTTTATTAACGCTGCTTGAGCAAACAATATCATTTTATAATCTGTTTTTTTTTGTAGAAAGCAGAAAATGTCAGCTTTTACATGGATCCTTCAGCGTATCGATACAGATTTAATGGTTGCTTCATTCTCTTTGTCCTTCTTTTTGGGCACGTTTCTATCTGCACATGTTTTTTTTGAGATTCCTGTTGAAGTCGCAGCCTGATTGTCACTGAGTAAAATGTTTCTCTGAGCCTCTTCAAGCAGTTTGATGAAGGTGTCGCAGCCGCACTCGCTCGCTCGCTCCTTGATCTCCACAGCTCACAACCCGAAAGACGCACCGGGAGAAAAGTGCAGTAAAGAGAGAAAGTGTCGACTCCTGCAGAAAAGCAGACACCCTCAGAGTTAATATCAAGGAACGGCAGTCCAAAGTCAAAGCAAGTAAAAAAGGAGCTTAGCAGGGCTGACACTGTCGTCTCCCCACCGCACAAGCATCTCCGGCTTTGAACAGCCGCACTTCACAGTCCCCTGGAACTGAGTCATGTCTCAAACGGGATTAGGTCCAGATATCACAGCCTCGGTGTGGCAGCGAGGAACCTTTGAAGCAATTGTTTCAGGCGTAGAAAAGGACACCTCAGATCCACACGTGAAGATAGGGCTTGTGTCTGTGTGTGTGTGTGTGTGTGTGTGTGTGTGTGTCTCGAAATTAGCTTCACGCAAAAACCACCGGGTACAGATCCGTCTTCCTCTGGGTTCGCTGGAATCGATTTTTGGGCGGTCGGTGCCACGAACACAGGATGCAGATGTGTCGTGCTTCTGCTAATTTCAGACCTCGTGACTCACAGTGTTGTGTTCTGTTGTGTAGCGTGCCCGTGTGCACGCTGTGGCCTGCGTGTTGGTGCACAGAGCTGGTCCTTAGCGTGCACGCTGCCTGTCCGTGATATCTCTGTCCTCCCTGGCTGAGGTGAGAGAAGAGGTGACCTAGATAGAGGCAGGGTAATTTGCACCGTCCAAGTGCAAGTGAGAGATCGCGCCCGCTCTGTCAGACGCCGTGAAGACGATGCTGATAACTGCAGAGCAGGAGGGCGGCGTTTACAGGCTGCAGTTGTTTACGAGGTAGAAAATAATAGCTCGTAACTTACAGATTTGACTTAACGGGGCCTGTTTGAGTGTTTAAGCATCAGTGGTGACAAGAGACTTCCTGTATTTACGCAAGTACTTTACATGAATCTATTTCCCCACCCTGTTTTTTTGGGTAGTTTCCTCTCGCTCTAGTCGAGGCATGAGGACAAAGGATGTCGCACCTTGTGCAGATTGAGATTGAAAGATTTCATACTGGATTAGAATTGGAATTTATCCCACTGGTTCCCACAATTTAAGATCTCAATCAAATGGTCAACTTCCACCAAAAGTTTGTTTCCCTTTTAGACTTCAGGGACCCTGTTTTTTACCATTTGATTTGATGATAAAGTACTAACATGGTGCATTATTTTACAAAAAAGCAAAGGTTATACAACAGAACAAAGGACAATAATGCAAATGTGTTGCAGAACCTTTGTTTTGCCTTAAAATCTGTGACAATCTCAAACCCTATATCACAGTATTTCAAATTAAAATGATTGAATGTGAATTTTGCATATTTAAACTCAAAGATTTATGATTTCACACACTTTCTCTTCTACTTGAGTATTTTCACATAGTTTTATTGGTTCTTCTTCTCCAGTAAAGAGTCTGAGTTCTTCCTCCCCCACTGCTGCTGAGCTTCTACATCGTGCAGGACCTTAAAGAGTTTCAGTCTCATATGGGTCCAGGCCAGGGGGACGTCTGGAAAGAGCCACTGTGGTGCACCTGCAGTTTACATTCAGCTGAGTGTGAACTGAGGTTATAAGAGAAACTGTCTTCTCTTTGTCTCGCGCTCCCCTCGCTCCCCTCGTCTCTAAAGTAGGTTGTGGTTAAAAGAGTCATCTCAGTTAACCTGAAAAAAAAAAACACACATCTGGTTTGGATCTCACTACCCGTCAGGCAAATAACACAAAAGAAGCAGTAAACAGAGACGCTGAGAGAAGCTCTGAGCCACACCTGTCAGATTTTAGCTTTTGGCCCTTTCTCTTATTTGAATAAAATAATTAGGGGCTGCTGCTTTAAAGTTGACGACTTGTCTTCAGTGGATTTTGTTCTACTTTCACTCGTCACTGACACAAACGTATGCGTTGGCTGATCCTTTGTTTTCCTAACTACCTCATCATGTGTTATCAGGCTGCATAGTTTCCCTCTGACTCAAAAGTCGGCTAATGCCTCATAAAAGTCTAAATTGGGGATGTTCTCTGTGTGGCTTCTATTTAATCTCTGTTATTTGCTGCGGTAATGAAGGTTTGAGCCAGAAAAACGTCCCCTGGTGACGTGTAGGCGTCTTTGGAGAGTTAGGAAAAAAACTAAATATTGCACAAATTAAAATTCTGACCTGCTGAGGATGACGGATGAAAGTCGAGGGGATCAAAGTTATTACATCGTGTGGGAACCTGAATGTCTGCTGCAACTATTACAGCAGACCTGAAGTGTGGAGCTGTTTCCCTCTGAACTCCAAAGGTCCACCGGTACCAGTCTGAAACCAGTGGAAAAGTTAGGGGAGCACAAAAGTTAGGAGGGTGCATCTTCTGAGGACCATGAATGCCTGCAGTACATTTGGTCGTAATCCAGAGGAGAGAGAAGTTTGAATGTGAACCAGTAAACGCTGCCAACAAATAAATAAAATATATATAAATGACTAATACTAACAATTAGTCATTTGTGGATCTTACAGGGAAAGTAAAGTTTAATAGTAAATATATAATTAAACGTCTGCAATAACCTGATAAACATTTAGAAATAAAAATGAACCTTGTTTTTTTTAAGCTGGCGAAAGGTTTTGAAAAAAAATCCATGATGAGTAATCGGAACACAAAAGAGAGCGGATTTAGCTGCGAGGAATATATGTAAAGAAATAGGACGAATATGAAATATTTATCTGTGATTTTTTTTTTTTAAATGGTCAATTACAATGCTCTCTGTTGCTGTGACAACACGCTGAAGGCTGAGCAAGCCTATCAGGACGTCTCAGGTGTTTGCTGCATTGTTACTGGACCCGTCGACCCCACGAGTCTGGAACACACAGCCTGAGCCGCTGAAAAGACCGATTTACGGCTTGTTATGTCTTTCCTGCAGAGCTGATGGAGGAGCTTGATAGAAAAATAATGGCGTTTTGTTTTTTGTGGAGCTGACTCCCAGAGGGAACTATGAACTCTACGTCCACCTGCAGCTGCTCCCTCCTCCGGACGACAAGAGTTTAAGTCTTATATTTCTGAAAATGATTAAAAAAAAAAAGAGCAGGTTAATCTGTAAAAATATTAAAGCAACACTGGGCAACTTTTTACTGAGCAACAGCGCCCTCTGCAGCCACAGGTGGAGATTATTTCTATTGGGCTCCAAACTCTTCTTAGAATTCCTCATATTTTAAAACCTTCCACGCTGAATATTGGAGATAAACTCTGGTTGTTGTTACTCTTAAAAAATGTCAGCTGCAACTATCAGTCAGTTACACTCACACTGTCAGTTGCATTCTCACATTCAGCCCCTCTGGAAAGTTTCAGGAGCTTATCCGAAGTTCAACCATCAAACTAATTTCTGAAGCTTCTATTTTAAGGTAGTTGCATGAGCAGTTTTTTGTTTTACTTATCACCTGAGAAAACATGTTTTTCTCCCTCCTGCTCTTTAACTCTGTGTTTGGCTCAAGGTACAAACCTGTTAAACTGTGTGAAGACGGTTCGAACACACCTCCTCCGTCTTCTCACTGTGTGATCCCTCTGTAAAGTGTCTCAGATAACATCGGCAGAGACGGCCGAGGTGATTACCTTCTTGTTTTTGAGCCTCTCCGGTTGCTGATGCAGGAGTGCTGATGCAGCGAGGTGGCCCTGCATAATAAGTCGGGGGAGCAGCGAGCCCCCTCTGCGGGAGCTGTGATTAACTCTCACCTACTCCAGAGAACAGCAAAGCCATTACAGAAAAAAAATCATTTCTCAATTTACTTTCCGGGAAGCCTCTGAGTGCGAGAGCGTGTTTCTGGGAGTTGTTCCAACATAAACTCTCCTCCGAAAAAATGTAGATGCGCCGCTCCCTGTTGGAACTGAGAAAGTAGAGCTTGTGTAAATAACAGGCTCGTATTCCAACGATTAGCAAACCCACGAGTTAATGCTCGACGGCTTCAGGTCTGTTTGTGCACGCGCCGTCAACTCGGTCAATACAAATCTGTGGAAGAGAAAACGAGGCGGTGGAGTGGGTTCAAGTGTTTTGATTGGAAGTCGGTCTCACGGCAGACAGTGAGCGCTGCATGCTGATCAGTCGCTCAGTCTCAGAAAAGGTTCTCACTTTTCAATTCTCTCTGTTGCCTTGCGACTGGATCCAGCTGCAGAATCAGAATCAGTGGAAGGAGAAGCTCTGCAGTACAGTAGCAGTAGCAGCTATTGGAGGGGAGGAAGGGTCGGGATCTGAGTGCGATGGAGGCAGATGATGGTGGGTGTTCATTATATGAAACCTTTGGCGGGTGCAGCTTTAATTAGTTTTCACACTTCTCAGAACAGTGGAGGCTAAATGTGGAGCGTGCAGGTGTCGCCTCTGCTCTTCAGAGGTCGATGAGCTGCCTGTGAATATTCTCGGTGGTTTGCTGGTCTAGGATCAGAATTCGCTCTGCAGCACCGAGGACAACGGTCTGGAGTTCATGTCAATTTTATTTCACTCTCTTCTTTTCAAATACATACATTCTTTTTGTATTGCTTCTATGTGACGGTTTGTTTTTTTGACATTTCTTGTGCGTGTGAATGCAAATGTTGTCGGGACTAGACTGACACGTGTTGTGGCTTAACAGCTTCTACAGATGACTAAACCACACACACCCACACACACACACACACACTCCAACACACACACTTCCTCTCCCTCATACACAACAAGTATGGTTGTGTTCTGATAATTACAGGTGTGTATTTCCTTTTGAACAACTTTTTCTCCCACAAATCAAGATAAACATTTAAAAGTTCACTCCTCCATCTATTCTTCATTTGAGACTCTGGGGCCTGAAAGTCACAAACACCAATAACACAAGTGTTTCACATGAGCGACCCGTTTACTCAAGGACTCACTGACTTGTCATTAATGGACCCGGTTGCCATGTTGACTCGTGGCCACCCGGGAGTTTCAGCTGCAGCAGATTCACATCACAGGTTTATTTCTTTCTATTCTTTCTTTCTATTCTTTCCGTCGGTCATCGTTGTTGAAAACAACCTCTCAGGCTGAGCACACACCTCGAGTAGAAGCATCGAGTCGGAGAGGAAACGCTTCTTTAAATGAGATCCGAGTGATGCTGAAGCCTGATTGCATCTCATACGCTGTTGCTTGTATTTAACGGTTGTGACCGCACTCCGCTCCACAGTGCACATGCATATTGAAGATGGTGAGTGTTTGGTTCCAGGCTGCTGCTGACGTCTTGTTTGTTCCTCACAGGGGCTGCAGGTGAAGGCTGACTATGTTCCCCTGCTCCAGTCTCTCGCTACCTACGGTTGGAGACTCACGTGCGTGCTGCCAACTCCTGTAATCAAGACCAACAGGTAATCACCCTCATCTGACTATTAAAAAGGGGCAGTAATGGGAAATCAGTGAGCAATAACGACCCCTGTTGGCAGACACGGGGAATTACAACAATATCCCCTTGGCTGCACGGAGGCAACTGGTGCACAAAGTGATCACTCCCGTCTTTACTGTGCATGCTACAGCTTTCCTGTGAAAACTTGATATAAACCATAAGACTGAGTATTTGGGAGTCAAATGACAGTTCTGACTTGTGTCTGCGTCAGCTCAGCTCTGAACTCTGAGCCGAGCGGCAGCAGCTGTGACGGTTTAAAAGCTGCGGCTGCGACTGCGGCTGGAAAATCTCTTCACCGAAAACACAGGAGTTCTCATGCTGAGCTCATGCTGACTCATGGCTGTTGAATGAGTGAACATCCGTTTATGGTCAAAGGCCTTTGCATGTTCTCAGACTCACTTCAGAATCTGTTCACTGCTAATGTTCTGTAACAAACACTTTACTACAGAGCAGCTCACTTTACTTTACTCAAACGCAGCATTAATTAGTCTTTATTTATATATTCAGCTAAATAAACACCCTTCCAGAAAAGGCTGAAATCTTTAGTTGAAGGAATCATGAATCATTAAAGATTATGCAAGTAACCACTATGTGTTCACAGTGTTCACATGTCTTGTTACTTCCATGGTTGAGCTGTCAGATTTATCAGAGGTGCCTTAAAAAATAACCGTCACCCTCCTTCACACCCACAAGTCTCGTCTCTTATATTAACCACGTGTAGAAATAGAAAAGACACAACATCTAAAAACAGGTGGACACTGTTACACTTTGGACTTTGCTCTGTGAACAACACTCACATGCCCCAGAATGCAGTTTCAGTCCCTGATGTGTGGACAGAATCACCTCTAATGTGAGGAGCAGTAATAACACTGGAAGTACCAGATGGGTATCTTCCATATTTATGGGCATTTCTGCACCAGATTTTTTTGTGTGTTTTTTGCCGCAACTGAGGAAGGAAACAGTGTCTCTGGAAGCACAAGAGGAAATTTCACTTTCTAACCATCACAGCTTCGGCTCTTTTTATTATTGCGCTGTAGGGAGCAGCACGTTCATGAGGAATGATCTCATTTAAATGTGAGCATGCAAATACTGCGGTCGAGACAGACTTATGAAATATGTGAATCCTTTAACAAAGTGCTGCTGCGTGTGTCACACTGATGTAACACGCATGTTGCATTTCCATGCACTGACTGATCGTGTGTTCAACTGGTCATGTTCCCTGCTCTTTCAGAACACAGCTGATTAATTACCTCTCTCTATTTTTCATCCTTTGTCCCCCCCCCCCCCCCCCACACACACACACACCTTCCCTCCCTCCCTGCACTCTTACAAAATGCCACAACGCAACAGCACAACACGGCTAATTAATCAGCGTCGGCCTAGATACAGTACGAGACGCCGCTCGTTTCTCTTCCTGCCTCGGAAAAAAACAATATTTTGTGAACCGATATTACAGTTGATGATCTATTTCAGATTAGTGATACTCATTACACTTGTTTTTGTGATGTTGACTCCTTTGTTTTTTTGTAAATAGCGAAAATTAAACGCTTTTTTTCTGTTTTCCCGTTGACTGAGGGGTTTGCAGGCTGCACTTCATCTGGAAGGGGTCGGGATGAGTGTCGGTGATCTCAGCGGCGTCTGAAATTAATGCTAACTGCTGCTCAGCGGCTCTTCCACACAACATTAATTCATGTAGTTGTCTCCGAGCATGCATTCATGTTCGCCGCATTCAATTAATGTGGATGGTAATTACGTTTCGGAGCCATTTGCTACAGTAAATGCGAACGTCTATGATACAAGGGAACATAAGGGAAACTAGACGGTTGAGAAAAATGTGTTAATTATTGAAAGTAGATCGAGTTTTAATCTTATAAACTCGGAAGAAAGATTCCAACTCACATGTGTCGGTTTAATTGTAGAGTGGCTGTAGGGTTCTGCAGCAACGTGCAGGTACATTCACTATAAATAGACGTTTGCCATCGCTCTTCTATACGTCGGAGTTATAATAGTGCGGCCGACACTAACAGCCGAGAGCAGGCTCAGTAATAACGCCTGTAATTGTCTAAGTCTCCTTTCCCGGCTTCGTGGGCCGGGAGCTTTTTGCCGGTAACTCCAGTTAGTTTCCAGCTTAGATCGGGCAGGAGGCCGTCCAGCATCTTTGACAGCCTAGAAAATAGCTTATGGATGGTGGAAGGAAGGAGGTAATGGAAAAAAAGAAGTTGTGCCGAGGCTTTGAATGGTTTAGAGGGTGAGCTCCGGGCTGGAGGAGTCTCTCAAGTCCATTTGATGTGGAGAAAGGGGAGATTTGTTGCAGGCTTTCAGGAATCTGCAGCGATCATAAAGCTGCCATCTCGCCTCACGTGCAGGGTTGAGCGGGCAGCTTAATTTAAGGCAACATGTAACCTTTGTGTGTGTGTCCGTGTGTGTGTGTGTGTGTGTGTGTGTCTGCACGTGTGCATGTGTTATTGGACTTGTGTGAGACAGCAGCGGGACCATCTTCTTCTTAAGCCTCGTCCCATAATAGCCAGAGAGAAATTGAAGGGATAAAGCAGAAACAAACAATAAAACTGTCAAACATCAGCCGCACACATCCCGAGAGATAAAGGCAGAGAGGTAGAACTCAGCTGGCAGCTCATTGGGCTAAAAAAAGGGTCCGTTTATGACAAAGATGAGAGTAAGCGTGAGAGACAAGAAGCCCACTCAGAAATGAATGTGCATTTGCTGCCATGATTAATCTGTCAGCACCAGTCCTTGTGCAGATTATCCTCCTCAGAACACAGGAGAGCGACACGTGCACGGGACGGAGGATTATTTCGGGGGGGTCGAATTAAGGAAAACAGGAAGAAATGCATGTTGTGCGATTTGGAGGGATGATCTCAGACATTGAGGCAAACGGCAGAAAGCGTCCTCGTAGCGTGCAGCGCTCGGACAAAATGGAGGGAGATGATAGAGACAGATGACAGCAGGAGAGAGGTTGGGCCCACAGATGTGAGTCTATATCCTGAAACTGTCAGATAAGAGAGGGAAGCAGACGCTGTGGGCAGCAGGCGTGTGATTATCTAACGTGTGGATCGCTCCCTGATATCAGGTTTTATATCAAATGAATCGTACACGTTCTGAATGAACCCGTGTTCTCTGCACAAACAAACATGAATCATGAAGAATCTGTCTGGGTTTTCTTGGTCATTTCTAAATGTCTACATTTTAAAAAGGAAGCGGGAAAAGTATTATTACGAGAATGGAGTCATAATATTATGGTATGTTTCATGTTACAGGGGGATTATCAGAAAACCCCTGTTTCAAATGAAGAGTGCTAGTTTCACAAATAATGAAACAATCATTTGTCACAAAAGCACCATATTATCATGAGTATCAGGACTTAGAAAATATTGTGTCTTTTCTGAAGAAAGAACCAAACTAACTTGGAGGAAATAGCTTATTTTTTCGAGGAGTAAATGTTTGATACATCTGTGACTTTGTCTTTCTTCTCGTAACAAGTCCTTACACTCAAAATCTTCATTATGACTTTAATAATCCACCGTACAACACTCACACTGATTTAAGATGTAAAAGGATCTCTATCTCGTTGTGCTGATGTCTGGTTTCCTCTCTCTGTCCTCTTCTGTCAGTGATGGAAGTCTGTCCACCAAACAGATCGTGTTCCTGCAGAGACCCGTGTTGGGCCGAAAGAGGAGGGAATCCAAGGTACCGCACATTCCCACCCTGCATTTCTTTTTCTGTCAGTTCTTCAGTCGCTGATCAAAAAGCAAACATCACACTTTCTCCCCCTCCGATTCCACAGCAGTTCTTATTTTAAGTAGACAACTAAACACAAATGCGGAGGAAACTCTTCTCTGTTTGAGATGAGAGGATTTCTTGGTTGATGATACTTTCTTTGCGCCGCTGGAGAGTGTTCAATTGATATTTTAACTTCCATCACAGCAGCACATTTAAAACCCCGAAGCAAATCTAACAAGATTTTCTTTTGAGTTCAATATGTCCCTGCAAGTAATTGAGGACATGTTGCATTAAACTTTGGCCTGTTTGTCTGGTTGGACTGGAGCCACCTCAGGCCACAAATAACTCCCCTCAAAATGGCCTCAATTTCCTTCTCTGCATCACTGAGACTCATTTGAATTAGCAAGTAATCCCAGTGCAATATTGAACCCACTGCGATCTATTCTTAATTACGCTTTGTGCCCGAAAGCGTGTTTAAAGACGCATTCCACTAACATGCTAACGTCAATGTTTCAGAAACTGATCTTCAAGCCCCGAAGCAAGTCCAACAAGAACTGCATCAAAGACACGGCGAAGAACAAGAAGAAGAAGAAAACAAAAGGCGAGAAAGATGCAGAGGATCCTAAGATTATCGACGACGGAGAGAAGGCTGAGAGAGAGGAGGAGAAGAGCAGGGAGGAAGGGGAGGAAGGGGAGGACCCGGCATACGGAGATGAGGTGAGAGAAAGTGGGACACTGGAAGAAAGGGAATCGAGGTGTGAAGAAGACGGAACGATTGATGACGGGATCGAGATCAACGTAGAGACTGTAGAATTGAAAGATGGAGGAACGGAGACGAAAGACAAAGGAGCAGGAAATGTCTCGGAAGAAGAAGGAGAAGAAGAAAAAATAACATTGAATGGAGAGGGATCAGAAGAGAATGGAGAGCCTCTAGAAAAGAGAGACGTCCGGGAAGAGGCAGAAACTGTTGCGACTGTGGAAACAGAGAATGAGACCAAAGAGCACGAGGACACGGGAGCAGCAGAGGTCGAAGCTGTGATGGAAAACGGCGTGGAGGCGGAGGAGGAGCGAGACGAGGGCGAGGAGGAGGAGGAGGCCATCGAACGCAAGGCGGAGGAACCGGCCGGTGTGGAGGTCAGCGCCAAGGAGATTGTGGCAGATTCGCTGACCAATCAGAGCCCAGAGGAAACTCAAGAGTAGCCCCAAGTCGAGGTTTTATTCCCCAGCCCTACCTCTCAAATCCCCCCCCCCCCCTTTCCTCCTCCCATCCTGAGATCTGGTTCACAGTGTTGTCCCTGATCCGAATTAACGGGGCGTCGATCCCCTTCGCTGCAGCATTGTCCAAACCTGCCCCCCCCCAAACCTGCCAAAGTGTAGCTTCAGACAGATTTCATGTGATCGCAGACATCAGTCCTACTGCACAACCACACATACTGAATGTATCATTAACAGGCAGGGCTGGTGCGTGAGAGTCAAAGTGGAGTCACTGGAGTCACTGGACGAGGACCAACGAGAACATCTGCAAGTGAGCGACAACTTGAAAATTAAAAAGCCTGGTCACATCAGAACCGAGAACAGCAGTGAAATCAGCAGTTGATCGGTTCTCAGGGTCAAAGTCCTTTAGGGTTAAGTCAAAGTTCAAATTCAAAAGAAGAATAGTTTGCAGACGGTTATGAGACAGGAGTTGGTACAAATTTCTTGAAGAAGCTAACGTGAGCTAATTTTCTCGATAGCGACAAAAGCTAATTTGCTAGTTAGTCCTTAGAACTTTCTTTTAAACCACTTAAAGAATTAAAGAAAAGACTTGAAACCCTAAAACTGCTTGAAGGACGTCAATGGCTCAATAAGCAGAAAAAACATGGTTGAATTATTACTTTTAATGAGTACTTTTTGCTAGCATGTTAGCAGTTAGCTCTCCAGATACAGAAGTTTAACTTCTAGCCATGCAAAGAGACGCTAAGTCCATTCAATTCATTTCTGTTGTGGCCTGGTCTTTACAGACGGGGTCAGGGACATCACATCTAGTCAATAAAGTTCGAGAACTCACCCTTTCCCCCGTCAGCTCGTAATACCCAGACAAGGCATCTACATTACGAGAGGTACCCGACAGCTCGTGCAGCTCTGTCCAGTTTCTGAAGCTGTGGAAAGACGAGTCAGGAAGAAACCTTGACCAGACACAGGCCTGCCTCCTCCACACGACATCCACACCACGTAAAGCCCGGGGGGGGGGGGGGGGGGGAAAGGAAGTGTCCCGCGTGATCACAGACTGTTTCTCCTCGGTTCTGTTCCCCACCAATGAGCTGTGCTGGGGAGGGAACTCGGGAGGAGGAGAACGCTGGCAGAGGTGGTGGGAAAGGCGTTTGTTGCGACAGGCAATCCAAAGTAGGGTGAAGAGATAATTGTTTACGCCGAGCTCTAAGCCGTCAAGTGCTTCAAAGAGAGCCGATAATCACTCTTTGGTGCGCGGTGTGCTGAGCTCACCTTGCACACAGAATGTTCCATAATTCAAAGCCAAGTTAGATAAGGATGTGAAATTCAGCTGAATGTTTGCGGCTCAAGGGCAGAACACGTATTTACACTCTCCTGGTTTGATTTTAAGCGGGGGGGGGGAGGATTTATTTCTACGCAAAGTTGCATTTTTAATTACATTTCCAGTCAAAGGCCACGAATAAAAAGTGCGGACACGAGGGTTAAGCTGCGCGGTCAGAGTCGGACTCGTGTTGTTTACTCACTCCCAGCTTAGAGATCGAGAGGGGGAGACAAAGGAGGAGGCGGAGAGTGAAAGAAATAAAGACCCGAGAGCATAAGAGCGTCAAATAAAAGCAATGAATAGGCTCATTTGAAGAAACATCCCACATCCACCCCCCCCCCCCCCCCCCCCGTAGAGATTTCCTTCATTATTTCACCTCCAGCTCGGAGTGCACCTCGTACCAGACATCATTTCTGACAATAACCAAGTCATAACGCGCCGCCTCACCGAGTCGTTTCCATTTAAGAGAGGCGAAATGTGAGGGAGGGAGGTGGCAGCGTTCACCGTGCAGAGATCTCATTAGCTCGCTAATGGATTCTGTTTGTGGGGTATCTGTCAGGAATCATGCATTTATAATGGAGGTCACTTATTAGGGGGGGTGTATTGACGGCAAAATTATGAAAAAAAAATTGCCTTTAGATTTGACTGTAACGTCACCGAAGCATCGTTTGCACTGCGGAGGACGACTGTGTTTTAAAAAAAGCTGAATTCTTTGCAGAGATATTTTCCACACCTCCGAAAAATACATGAGAAAAGCTGTTTATTGAAATGTTAGCATTCGGGTTAATCCAGTAGTCTCACTTTTATCATTTGGATCTTTTGCTTCATGAGGACGGATGATACCTTGACGAAGTTGAAACTCTTCAATTACACATAATTACGAGTGAGATCGATCATGCTGAATAAGTGCTCTCCTTTCTGTTTGGGGGGGGTCGCCGCTGAGATTTTTCAATGTAAAATGGCAAAATGTTTTTTGTGTAGAGTAGAGTATAACAAACTGTGACCAGTGTAGCCTTATTACTATACTGTAAATGGCCCCGCAGCCTGCTATTAGAGACGGTGATTTCAATGTTACATGTGTGTTCTAGTCCAACAGGAGAGTTTTGCTACCGTCAGTGTTGGTATTTCTGAAGCTGTTTTTCTTGCTGGAGTTTCGCAGTGACGGGATAAAAAGATTTGAAGTGTTTGTCCACATGGAGGTGACGTGTTCTTAGGGGTTTATTTTTTAAACATGTTTATTTTATTATCATTATTGTGATTGATTTCAGTTTTTTACTTTTACCGTGGGCTCTGTGTTGCCTCTGCTGTTTCCGCTGAAGCTTGCAAAAATGTATTTCTGACGGACGCTTCGAGCTACCTCCCGAGGGCTGCTGTTGGTTTTCAAAAGCCGAGAGGGGCCACGGCCCGCTCGACCTCCTGGAACATGTGGTCCTTGTCCTCTCGGCCTCCGCGATGACGGAGCCCGGACCTGTGAGCGTGAGTTCATCGCTAATGGCAGACAAGGGTCGAGGGCAGAGTGGGTTGTTTTCCCACAGCTGTTCACATGGAGTCTGCGCGAGCACATGACAAATAACCACTCTGATATTGAACTGAATTTATATATATCGTAATATTCTCTGTGGTATTTTCTTTTACCTTTTTTTTTGTTTTGTTTTTCTAGCTTTCGGCTGTTTGAGGTTTAATAAGCACTTATTCAAGAAATATGTAATGCTGCTGGGGAGCCAATAACACTCCGCTGTCACTTTCACACTTTTGTCAGATCTGACAAATATGAATTATGAAAGGCAAAACCAAAATAGGCCTTTTGTTCGCTGACAAGATCTCTGAGAATATTGGAGAGCCGTCCCCCCCCCCCCCCCCCCTCACACACACGCACACACTGAATCCTGGTCAACTGATTTAATCAGATTTAATCAATTTCTCCATTCTCCCAAGCGTCAGGATAAACATTTCAACTGTCATCTATCAGTTTTAAGAATATGAATTCATCCCAATACCCCCACCTTCCTCCTTTTATTATTTTTCTCAATCTGAAAACTGTGACATCTATTCCCCACTGGCGTCCTGAAAACACACAGATTCCACTTCGTCCTTTTAGAAGAGCTCGGAGAAAGAGATTGGAAACAAATCTGTAAAGTGTCAAAACATCCGCAGACATGGACGATGGCAACCTTGACAGAAGTTCCCGCCGGTCGAGCACACGTCCGTCCGACCTGAGGCCGCGACCTCCGGGGCTGTCACTCCCCCCTGATAAGAGCTGATTGGTTGCCGTGCAGGCCGACACCCTGACATGAGTACACGCTGGGGACTCTGGGTAATTGTGTGTTTTTTTTTAATCATTTGGGTGGGGGGGAAGAGAGACAGGATCTGACACTTTTTCAGTTAAATGATGCTGAACCATGTTAACTCATCCGTCCGTGAAAACAAGGAGAGCTTTGCAGGCCCTCTACTCATTTGTGTTAAAAAAAGAAAGAAAAGAAAAACATAATATACGCTCTCCTGTGTTATATCAGCATAATTGTCTCTGAGCCTCCGTCGTGGCGCTGGTGCAATCGTTCATGGTGATGCTGTTAAAAAAAAATTACAAATAAACGTAGTGGTTCATTTCCTGTGTGATACTATGACGTGAAACCGGCAGAGTAGAAACGACAGATCATGATAAAACGGGATTTATTTTTTCTGTGTTTGTCACTTTAGCTCACAGCCTCTGGAAAATGTATTCTTAGTTTCCCCTTAGTTTTTTTTTTTTGAGTGTGTGTGTTTGTCTCTGATCACCTCAGCTGCCATCTTGAATGTTGAGTAACTTTGATCATGTGCTGTTGTCACTTGCAGAGCAGTGAAAGAAAAGTATTCTTTATTCCTCGCAATCCTGAGTATGTCCACATTCCTACTGTTCATGACATCTGTACAATTTGTATATTATAAAAAAATGATTTATATTTAATGTGTACACGCGTCCTCGCTTCTTTTTGTGTTAAAACGGAAAATTCTGCTTCGGTTTGTCGAGAAGCTGCTGTTAAAAATAACTTAGACGTTCGAGTGCTGAGCTTTTTTCAGGAATAATCCTTCATTTGACTCGTGAACTAATTTAAGAATCGCAATTTTTCAACTCACTCTCTTTTACTGTCTTAAAATAAGACTCGGATGTTCACTGAAATAGTTTTTACTGGAGGACATCTCCTCCTCTTGTTACCGACGGCCATTAGGAGACGTCTTTCCTCATTTAAAGATGGACACGCCTCCTAACTTTCATTATAGTGACGAATATTGACATTTCAACAACAAGTCACAAACTCGTACTTGTAGCTCGAGGTTTGTAACTTCAGTTTCAAGTGAAATACATATGATACAGATGTATGAAATATTAGAACTATGAAACTTTTGTACATATGTACCAAATATTACAAAAAAGCATCTAAAAGAGAACAGGCGAAGTTAGTGCTGCTTTTTGGGGGAATGTAAATTTAAATATCCATTGAAAACATTTAAGAAATATTTCTACAGATACAAATTATTTCACCGTTGTAACAAATGTTGTGCAACCAAGCAAACTATTTATACATCTAGAATTGTTTATTAAGTAAATAAAGTATTTCTACAGCTATGAAAACCGACACAATTTGTTTTCCTCTCTAACAAAATCATTTTTTGTTTAAAATGTTTCTACAACTTTATAACACATATACAAAATAGTAATACAGCTGTAAATACATTTACACAACCTAACATATTCTTACAGCTACAAAACATTTTTTTATTGTGTATGAGTTTTTTTATTTATTTGTTTTACAGGCCCAAATTATGCATGATCCATAGGATGTCATGTATAATCAGGAATCTGGTCAGTTGGTCACTTATATGTATTTGTTCCCTCAGAAAAACTCCAGAACAAGTAGTTCAGTCTTCCTCCAGGAAGCCATTCTACCACCAGACTAGTTTATACGAGGACAGTTTATATACGAGTGCTGCTCTTATATAAACTAACTGAAAGACGAGATGAGAACTTCAGTCCACTGAGCACAATGAAAACACAAACCTGATGCATCAGGGAAATGAGACTCACAGACCAAAGTCGCTATTTTCTCCCAAGGAAACGATTTTCTTTTTGAAAAAACCGGCTCCATCTGGTTATTACCTTCATTACCGTCTGAACCGTGGATCAATGTTATTGTTATTATCACAACAACACCATTCGTTTCAGCCTCAGCTCGACACCGAAGCCGTTCCGCACCGAAACCGTCCCTCAAATGTTTCACGTAAACACCATAAACCCCGCTGTGTTTACGAGCTGAACTATATTTACAGTTGAGCCGACACAGCTGCTGTGATCTATAAGTCATGAGCTCCGAGCCCTGGGGAGCGGGGGGGTCATTAACAGGAGGGCGAGACCACGAACGCCACATCCATTCTGTCCACTACAGGAGGCGTTAATGGCTCTTCGGGCGGACTGGGGCCGGGCGAGCCGCTAAGCTGGTCAGAAACACATTGGGCCTGTGGTTTGGAAATTAAACTTGTGACCTGGGGCCGCACATCCCTGAGGTTCCCACATAGGGAACATGTTTCTGCACAGCGACTCGCTGACGGCGGCGTGTTCTGAATAATGAACTTGCTCTGCTGTCACAGGACGTGGTACAGTGGCCAGATCGAGTCGGTGCAGAGCTCGGGCCTTTGTGCCCAGAGGGCGTCTCTCTGCTGGAGCCGCCTTGTTGCACCAGATGTTCAACATCTCCGGACTGATTGATGTAGAGTTCACTGCCTCCATGAAATCATTATTTTATATTTTCATGTGTGGAGTCATAAAAGTCACAGGTTTCTAGAGAGGTGATGGGCAGCTCCACTTGTTACAGCACTGCCATCTAGTGGGGAAATAAACAGGATTCATATTGTTCCTTATGGTTTTAGAATTAGAATTAGATCACAATCAATGGAACACCAGTGCATTTGATCATAATTAGTCACTTTTAGTGTCTTTGCACCAGCTGCCTATTATTTTTGAGAATTTTATTGATGACCTTTAAAATCCTGCACCACCTGACTCCTGGTTATGTTTCTTATTGAATCTGCGTTCACTCGTCACTCAGCTGTTTTCCTGGTTAAATTCTCCTCCTGCTGATATGAGCGTATCCGTGATCCAGGCAGACCAACAAATGCACTTGAGCTTCAATCCCCAGTAAAAACACCCTGAGCCCAGATAAGAGGTCAGCTGAGTGTATTTGTTACCGGAGCGGAGAGAAACTGCGGTTGTGTGTATTAAACTCTATTCGCTTTGCCTCGACTTGCAAAATCATCTGAAAACCATTAAGGCAGAGTTTGATAACATCACGTCGACCTGCCGCACAAACTCCGCCAGCAGATTAACTGCTCAGCAATTAATTAACACAATTACCTCTGTGTGTGCCAATCGGTGTCTTATCAAACTTTGTCAGGCCTTAAACTGTAAATTAATTAATACCCCCTCTCGTCATTTCCTAATTACCTCGGTTCCAGCAGGAATTGTGGGAAACGCCCGTGTCAGCGCCTCCAGCTTAATCTGAATTTACTGTGAGCTCATTGGTTCATCAGACAGGAAGTGAAAACATGCAGCTCTCGTGCTGATGAGGTGAGGAGGCGATGACACACGATGTAAAAATGGCTCCTTCATCTTTTTGTTTTTGTTGCCGAAGCCGACACTTGAAACTTTCTCTTGAAAGCTAAATACTAACAACTGTCAGTTAGTTGTCGGCTGAACTCTGATCTCAGTGTTTGTGTTTTTAATAAAAGGAAATGAAACCTAATCAGAGATTTGAACTTCTGAGAAAAAAACGTCATAGAAACAGCAGCAATTCAAATGAGCACTTTATTATTTTTCATTGTTTAATTCAGGGTGAGGGAGGAGGGGCGGACCATGCTGCTCATCTGTCAATCACAGGTGAAGGGACCAAGCTGCTCACCTGATAAAAAAAACATAAAGCACAAATTCAGAAACTGCAAAGAACAGAGTCACAGGATTTTGAACAAAACTACATTTGAATAATGTCACACACGCCCTTCAACTGTTAATCCAAACTTTGCTTTTATCTCAATTCCATTTACAAGTTTTATCACATTGGCAGAGGTAATTACTTTGAGTCTCTCAGCTCTTTCTGGGCTTTAAAGGGGACATATTTTGAAAATTCCACTTTTGTAGTGCTTCTACACGTTCATTTAGGTATCTGGCATGTCTACCGTCCCAAAAACTCTGGAAAAAAACAACTCCCGCGATTTGTTGTGGTTCCTCTGTGTCAGAAACGATACGCTAGAGTGCGGCGAATGGGATTGCGACTGAAAAATACGTAATTTTCCAACCATGCCCATGTAGGGAGTCTCGCTACATGGCCCTTGGACCAGCCCCCCCCCACCATCATCTCACCGGCTCCGTCGTCTCGGCTCCCCGGCTAACGTTAGCTCGAGCTAGCGTTAGACATCTAAGTGGCTGCACAGGTTATGGATAGCTAAAAATCTGGGCGCTTGTATCTCGTGTAGGAGGGAGGAGGGGTGAGGGGGAGAGGGGGAGATGAGAGGGGGGGCGGGGCCCTCAAAACAGGTCAATCTGAGGAGGGCTGTTTTAGACAGGGTAAAAAGGTGCTGTTTTAAATGATCCTTGTGGTATTTTGATCAAAACCTGTTACAGACATTTCATTAAGACCTCAAGGAACCATATCAACTTGTGGTGAAATGGGCATACGATGGGTCCTTTGATTTAATTACCTGCTGGGCTCTGTCACAGCAACGGAAGCGCACGTCGTTGAGGGCGGTGTCGTCCCCTCTCCCCTGTCGGTCCTCCACCTTGGTCTCGATGCCACAGATTCCTCCGTTGACACAAACCTGGCTCCATCCGCCGTACCCCCCCCAGTCCAGGCCACTGCCCTCCAGCAAGGGGCTGCTGCTGCAGCGGAACTTGATGTTGTTGGCAGCGGTGTCGTCTTTCCTGCCCTGACTGCCCTCCACGCGGAGCTGGAAAGAGGTGAGCACGCCACTGGGGCAGTACTGAGGGTTGGACCATTCGCCCCAGCTGGAGACGAGAGCAGGAAACACAGCAGAGTGAATCAAATCTGAATAAGAGCCAAGGTTTGGTTTGGAAACACGAAGTCGAGACGTTTCAACATTTGAACCCTGAACCTGAAATAGTTGAAAAAGAATGTTTTGATGGAAACTGTCTCCAGCTTCCTGCTGCTTCCAAAACTAATGCTTTTAATATCTTACTCTTATTTAACCTCCTAATAATTAAAGACATTTTTAAGAACCACCTCAGTGACTCAAAGAAATAAAGAGTTTCTACTGATAAGTTCATTTCTGTCCAACATCAGATTCCCTGCTGCTAAATACCAGCTCTCCACACAGGGACAGCTGTATTTTAAAGAAATTAAAGTAAGAAAACCATAATGTGACAGAGCAGTTTACATAATGTTTGTTTCATGCTACAACTGAAAATCAAGTGAATTTACATCTGGGTCACATGAGTTTTTATATATTTCACAACTAATCCCTGTGAAAAGGCAAATTTAATTAGTTCTATGTAGAGTTTTCTAATAATTTGACTGGTTGTCATAATTTCTCGGAATCTGTCACATCTTTGTAAATCACTTCTCTTTTTTATGATCATTATTATCAGCACCAATGTTTGGTTTTATGTAATTTTCTATTCTTTAATTATATGGATTTTTGAACTTATATACATACAAATAAAAATCACCATTATTTAGGAAAAGTATTATTACAACAAACTGCAGATTTGATGATTAAAATACACACAGTGTACAACTGATCTTCAAAGTGTTAACGCATTTTTTATAATGGATTTATTTGTTGTCCAGTTTATTAAAGTTGCCTGATTGGAGACTGGTACCAGTACAGAACACTTACAAGCCAGGGTGAGACTCCACAGTGTACATGAAGTTGTGGTCCTCGTCTTTGCCGCAGATGAGGCGGATGCCGTTCAGGGCCGTGTCGTCGCCTTTGCCCTGTCTGGACTCCACCTGAGGAAACAGAGTTCAGTTTCCAGAAACAAACAGTTTCCCAGTATAAATGTTCTCTGAGCTGCAGGATAATAAAAGAAACTTTCACCTTTTTTCATTTACTTATTTCATTGATTTTTGTCCCATTATGTTGGAATAATACAAATGAAGGTGTCTCTTCACATCCAGTTTGAGTCAGATTGACAATTCCATTACTTAATGTGACTTTGTGAAACAACTTGAGGAATGAAAAGCTGCATGGTCGAATCTCTGATGTATTTATATTTTAAAAGTTTCCTATTTTATGTATGAGAAAAGTCACGAAAATTATAAAAACAAAACTTCAGTTCTACATTTAAGGTCAAAATTTGTTGAATAACTAAATCAATAATTATATATATATATATATATATATATAAGTCATGATTTGGCAAAAGTGATGACGAATTTAAAATGTAGAATACATAAATTATGGACAAGCAGAATTTCTAGTGAGATAAAGGCCTTCAGCTTTTCAGCTAGTGTACTACCTGGAAAGAAAAAGTTAGTATTGGACTGAGGCTTAGTCCAATAAAGTTACTTTCCATTGCTTAGTCACTAAGCAATGAAAAGTAACTTTATTTGCCTCAGTAGGTTTAAGTTAAATAAAAAATAACTGTGATAAATGTTAGAAATCGGTGTCTTTACCCTGGTACTGAAGCCAACAGCAAAGAACTGGTCAGGACACATCTCGGGCTCCCTCCATGTTCCCCACCGCTGTCCGTTTGGCACAGTCAGCACAGATGTGTACGGCCGGCTGGTCACACCGGCTCCCTGCTGGAACAACCCCAAGAACATCACAGCCAGCACGGCCAGGGCGCGGAGCAGACTCTCCATGTTGACAGCAGTGTTTCAACAGGGAAAAGCCAGCTGATGAGTTCTGGAGGGGGTTCTGCCTCAAAAAGCTCTTATATAGTTTATGTGTTGATTGCGGAACAGACAACTCGTATCAGGGTGAATCATTTACAGCTGAGGTCACCAGCCTTTTCGAGCCGAAGTTCACTTTTTAATTCCAAACGTAAGCCGAGATCTACCACCCTGATATCTTCCAAAATAAAACAGTTAGGAGGGTCATTTTAAGTCTTTGCTGCCGAAGCCGACACTTGAAACCTTCTCTTGAATGATGAATTTTAATAACTGTCAGTTAGTTGTCGGCTGAACTCTGATCTCAGTGTTTGTGTTTAAAAAAAAAGGAAATGAAACCTAATCAGAGATTTGAAGTTCTGAGAAAAAACATCACAGAAACAGCAGCGATTCAAAAGAACACTTTATTAATTGTCATTGTTTAATTCAGGGTGACGGAGGAGGGGCGGACCATGCTGCTCATCTGTCAATCACTGTTGATAAAAAAAAAACATAAAGCACAAAGTCAGAGTCACAGGATTATGAACAAAACAACATTTCAATAATGTCACAAACGTCCTTCAGCTGTTAAACCAAAATGTCTTTTTATCTTGATTCCAAGTTGTATAACATTGGCAGAGGTAATTACTTTGAGTCTCTCAGCTCTTTCTGGGCTTCAATTGAATTACCTGCTGGGCTCTGGCACAGCAATGGAAGCGCACATCGTTGAGGCTGGAGTCGTCCAGGCCAGACTGGTATTCCTCCATCTTGGTCTCGATGCCGCAGATTCCTCCCTGGCCACACTCCTGGCTCCAGTGACCGTACTCCCCCCAGTCCGTGCCGGTGCCCTCCAGCGTGGGGTTGCTGCTGCAGCGGAACTTGATGTTGTTGACGGCGGTGTCGTCCCCGAACAGGCCCCGATGGGTCTCCACGCGGAGCTGGAAAGAGCTGAGCACGCCACTGGGGCAGTACTGAGGGCTGGACCAGTCACCGAAGCTGGAGACGAGAGCAGGAAACACAGCAGAGTGAATCAAATCTGAATAAGAGCCAAGGTTTGGTTTGGAAACATTGATAAAAATGACCTCAGTGACTCAAAGAAATAAAGAGTTTCTACTGATAAGTTCATTTCTGTCCAACATCAGATTCCCTGCTTCTAAATACCAGCTCTCCAAACAGGGACAGTTGTTTTTTAAAGAAATTAAAGTAAGAAAACCATGTGATAATGTGACAGAGCAGCTTACATGTTTGTTTCATGCTACAACTGAAAATCAAGGGAAACCAGGTGTATTTACATGGATTTTGTTACTTTGTTACTTTGTTACTACAGTTATAATGGTTTATAACTGATCTTCAAACACATTTGATACTGGATTCATTTGTTTGTTCAGAATAAAATGGAGTAACAGTTTATGAAAGGTGTCTGATTGGAAACTGGCACCAGTACAGAACACCTACTAGCCAGTGTGAGACTCCACAGAGTACAGGAAGCTCCGGTTCACGTCTTTGCCGCAGATGAGGCGGATTCCGTTCATTGCCGTGTCGTCGGCGCCATACTGGTTGGACTCCACCTGAGGAAACAGAGTTCAGTTCCCAGAAGCAGATCGGATTAAACCAGTTTTTATTTGTTCAACTGCTGCGCCAGCAACAAGTGCTTGTGATGTCACAGATCACAGCAAGTGAAGAGCAGTGTAGTGTCTGGTTCAACAGGAAGTAAAAGCATCTCTGGTTGTTGTAAATTGTTCTCTGTACATAATACATAGAATCAGGATTCTTATGATCATTCGTTAGGAACCAGTTAATCCTCATGACTGCAAACACAGTTTCCCAGTATAAATGTTCTCTGACAGGACAATTTAACAAAGAGGGAACTTTAACCTTATTTCATTTATTCAGCTTTTTGCTGAGTTCACACATATTTACGTAACATTATGTTGGAATCATACGAATGAAGGTGTCTCTTCACAGCCAGTTTGAGTCAGAGGGAGAATTCCATTTCTTTATGTGACTTTGTAAAATAATGTGAGGAATGAAAAGCTGCATGGTCGGAACTCTGATGTATTTATATTTTTTAAAGATTCCGATTTTACCTTCAGGATGAGAAAAACAAAAGTCACCAAAGGGATAAAAATCAAGAAAACACTCAAAACAGCGAGAAAAGGTTCTACATTAAAGGTCCAAATCTGTCAAGTAACTAAATCAATAATTATTTATATATAAGTCATGATTCTGCAAAAGTGATAGAAAAATTATTTAAAATGTAGAAAATATGAATTACGGCAAGGGGAATGTCTAAAGGCCTTCTGCTTTTCAGCCAGTGTACTTCGTGGAAAGCTAAAGTTAGTATTGGACTTAGCAATGGAAAGTTATTTTATTTGCCTCAGTAGGTTTAAGTTAAATAACAGTGATAAATGTTAGAAGTTATTGTCTTTACCCTGACACTGAAGCCAACAGCAAAGAACTGGTCAGGACACATCTCGGGCCACGTCCAGTTTCCAAACTGCTCTCCGTTTGTCACAGTCAGCACAGATCTGTACGGGCGGCTGGTAAAGGCCACACCGGCTCTCTGCAGGAAGTTCTTCTCCTCGCACAACCCCACGGACAACACGGCCAGCATGGCCACGGCGCCGAGCAGACTCGCCATGTCGACAGCAGTGAGTGGAAGGTTTCACCGGGAAAAGCCAGCTAACGAGTACCGGAGGGGGTTCGACCTCAAAAAGCTCTTATATAGTTTACGTGTTGATCGCGGAACAGACAACTCGTATCAGCGTGAATCATTTACAGAGACGCAGGCCGGCGTGGGAATCACCAGCTGCTGCTGGAGAACGAGAAGGTTTTTCTGACGCCAGATTCCACAGGATTCTTAATTTCACTGAAGTCTTACACCCATGAAGTTGATTTGATGTGAATTTAACATTTCTGCATCTCCAGAGAGCTCAGAATCAGTGGGTCACTTAAAATCAACCTTTTCAGGGATTGTAATTGTGCAACAGCAACAGTAGAAGATCACTCAGAGAGCACATTTCTCCACCAAGGCCCAAAAGCCCATGTAAATGACACACACACATAGATATCAGTTCCCTTAATGTGCCTGATGTTTTCATCAAGAACCAGGAAATGTTCCCTGGGAAATGATTGGGAAAGTGTAATGTTATGCAATGTTAAAGAAAAGATAAGAAAAACCAGAATTGCTCAACCCTGGAAAGTACCAAATATAGACAGAGAGCTCAGAATCTGTGTGTAGCTTAAAATCAACCTGTCAGGGATTGTTA
The DNA here is from genome assembly GCF_947347685.1 of Pleuronectes platessa. Lineage (NCBI taxonomy): Eukaryota > Metazoa > Chordata > Actinopteri > Pleuronectiformes > Pleuronectidae > Pleuronectes > Pleuronectes platessa. The sequence goes on from NC_070635.1 coordinate 3,412,549, forward strand.
TTGTGCAACAGCAACAGTAGAGGATCAGTCAGTGCCCACGTACATTTCACACACACATAGATATCAGTTCCCTTAATGTGCCTGATGTTTTCATCAAGATCCAGGAAATGTTCCCTGGGAAATGATTGGGAAAATGTTGAAAACATCTCATCTTGCAATGTTAAAGAAAGTGAAAATAAATTGATCCTGATCTTTCCTGGTCCATTTCACATCCTTCCACCAAGTTTCATTGAAATCCGTTCATGGTGGAGGTAAGAACATAGATGGAATGTTATATATATTATGTTATATCAGCTGAGTGAATAAACAAAATGCACAGAAACTATTCAATACTCAGTTTTATTCCAACGTGAGTATTACAGGTCCCAGGTCTGACAACGTGCTGTAAAACCCAGAGGTGTAACAGCATGCCACGTTCCCACGAGGCCGTTTGTCTCCTGACGCACGAGGCCAACACAAACTGAAGGACAAAGAGTTTTATTACTGAGAAAATGAAGCTGGTTCATTGTATTTCATTATGTTTTACTGATAATCACAAGGTGAAGTTTGAGAATGACAAAACCAAGACGAATAAAATCTGGTAATATAAATAATACAGCGATAATGAAATTTCATGAAGAAACAAACCTGAGATTAAACCAGAATAATCAAAGTGCCTCACATATGATTGACAATATGATGATAAGACAAAAAGCAAGAAAAGAAACAATAAAAACTATTTAAAAACAATTTGAGACTAATGCTCGCAGTAAAATGGTGAGAAAGATAAAACATTAAATTAATAAATAGAAAAATAAAATGAAATTATCGTTTCTAATCAGAAGCAGCAACTGTTTATAAATGGGAGCTGAACAATGATGTGAGGGTGACCAGTAAAGTCATAAAATCATTCTGAACCCGACTGACAGAGTTTTTATTCCATCGTCACAACTGCAACTTTCCTCGGTTCAAGAAAAACTAAAACTCTGAAAGACATGACGATGTTTGTCCTTGTGTGTCAACTGGGCTGAAGTCAAACCTGAAACAGGACAAAGAAGGTTTCATGAAAAACATTTTGTTCACAGTTTAGTTTCTTTCACCCTCTTTACTAAAAAGTACTGAGCAGTGACGTGTTTCACAAACCTCCATCTCCACCAGTAGTGAACTGCTCCACCTGCAGCTGCACAGAGGCCCACGAGGAAGAAGAGGATCCCAACTGTCAACTTCACACATTTCAGATCCAGAGCTAAGGTGTCTATAAAAGAGAGAGAGACAAACAACATAAGGCCTTCTCAGCTCGGGGGCCCCTGCAGACACCTTCAGATTCTCTCCATCACATTCTCCTCTTCGTCCTGGGTCTTCTTTCTCCTCCTGTCACCGCTCCTCAGATTCTCAAACCTCACACGTCAACAGCAGCCGACAAACCGACCCATTGTTCGTCGCCGCTGTTGATTCTGCCGTCACTCACGACGGAGGAGGTGGCGGCTCTGGCATGTTTGGACTGAAAAGCAGGAGACGGTGAATTGAGCTCCATTCTTTCACGAAAACAAAGGCAAACCCATTCAAAATGGGAGCAGGGAGACAAAACCCAGGCTGGAGAATAAGCAGCCGTGTGTACAGGAGCGGCAGCTGGAACGCTGAGGCTACTGGGACACAATAGACAAGCTGGCGAGGAGTCGGTGCTGGATGATGGTGTAAAGACTAATGAGGGAATCTGAAGCAGGTGAGCAGGTGTGTGTGGAGATCAGGCGATGTGGAAACACAGGAGGACATCAGGGACGACTGCTGGACATGGGGAGAACAGCAGGTTTGGAATTTCAATAGAAATCTCGCTGGCGTCAGATTCCAAACGCTCGGGGGCAGATTCTGTTTCCCCGTCGATATGTTTAACCTCAACTCGAACCGAACCTCTGTCGCTTCCTGTTTGCCAGCATCCGAGAACTGGAATTTACACGTTTATCATAAAACGCAGCCGGGGGGGGGGGGGGGGGGGGGGACACAAAAAGCCCGAGGCTAAACCGACAGAGACTCCATGAAGACCTGCACCCGACAAGTCCCCATCACAGCCAGTTGTGTCACACCCGGCTCATCTTAATATCATCCAACCTGGAGCTAACATGGAATCTTAATGTCAGCCACAGTTCAATGAAATGAAACAATAATTATAACATAATGTTCAATTTCAATGTGTATTATTTCGAACCCCTACATGATCTCCTCACAGCCTGGATGGATGGATGAATGGATGGATATAAGGACACATAGTTAATTACACCATAACTTACTTAAATAATATATAAAAAGAAAGAGAGAGAGAACGATAAAGATAAAGAGAGAGAGAGAGAATAGATAATATGTGTAGAATAAAATATCTAATATATATAGAAATAAAAAGGATACCATGAAATACGATACGATATGATTTGAAAATCTTTCACAACTTTATAATTACTTTGGGGAAAGTGGCCATATTACAGCATCAAGGGGGGGGGGGGTTGTGAAAATAGAGACACCAGTAAAAACAATAAAGATAATAAATATTAGGAGATTTAAAAAAAAAAAAAGACTCCCAAGGGGTTTAGTAGGAGGCGTCTTTTCTTTTCGATCCAGACTGTGAAGGCATCTCTTAGTGATCTGCGGCTCCTCTCCAGCACTTAAGTCCAAAAGAATCTGGAGAAGAGGATTCTGTCCTATCTCCTATAGGGCCTTCCTTAAACTTTATTAAACAGTGAGTAATGAAACCCCCTCTTGTGTTTGAATGTGTTCACGGACCCCAGTCCACCTCTAGGCTCTGTGACAGACTGCTGTGCTCCACCCTGCAGCTCACCCTCTCCCCCCTCCTGGGCGTCAGCTCCAGGTAGGAGTGGACCTGGAAGCTCCAGTCCTCGTTGGCCAGGACGTCAGTGGACGATACGTCCCTGGAGACGTCCACCCCGTCCCTCAGCCAGCTCACCTGCACTTTCTGAGGGTAGAAGCCCAAGACGCTGCAGTGGAGGATGGTCCGCACCCCGTAGTCAGCCGGATCGGTGTGATGGACCCTGACAACCGGCGGCACTGGAGTGTGGAGAAGATCAGAGCAAAACATTAGCAGCTAAATGACCTGCAGAAGACAGAGTCACTTTTATTTAATCCATTGAATTAAAGCACAGGGAGAGAGACCTAGAAGCAAATGAAGCCAAGGAAGTGAAACTGTTTGACCCATAATAACCTTCTTCAGTAGAAAACACAGAAATGTACCTGTTCTGTCCAGCGTGCTCCGTCTGAACAGCCTCGCGTTGTATCTGCACAGAATTTCCACTTGAACTCTTCATCAAGGCCATTTTCCATTCCTGAGTGTTGTAATGTTTTGCGTTTTTCATGCCAAATTCTCCAAAGCCCACGTACTTCCCGACCCGGGAGTCGTACAAGGTGCTGAGCTTCATGTTCAATACGTTTTCACCAAGAAAACCACGTCGGTGATGTTGTCTCCATACTCGCAGTCGCATATCCCCTGAAACACGTAGCTACCTTCAGAAGAGAACACAAAAAATAAATAGAGGACTAAACGAAATACACAAATAAAGTAATCAAGTAAAGTAAATAAAATCTGAAATAGACTTGATACAAGAAGAAGGAGAAACCTACCTGTTGCTGCAAAGCAGAGCAGAGCAGCACAGACTGTGACACTCTGCAGGAAACAAAGTCCCATCATCTTTTAAACACTGAAAACTACATTGAAAGTTCTCATGCAAAAGATTAACGACTCGATCGAGCTGCTAAAACCTCCAACGCCTGAAACACTGAACTGCAACGTGCACACATGCCGCACTTGTTTGTGTATTAGATGAAATTGTCTTTCAGGTTTCACCAAAACTCTTTTCATGCTTTAAACGTTTTGTAGGATGTGGTGAAACCTAGTTTCTCTTTCAGTGCGATGGCATTCCGGTTACTGTGGGGATCAAATCACTGCCACTTCTCAAAAGTAATTCCTCATTCAGGATCTGATCTCTCTCCCCTGTCATTTGAGCTCAGTTGCTGGGTCAGAGAACCTGTAGAGTCCAGGGTATGAATAAGTTCTACACCACTGGACATAAACAGTAAAATCCAAGCTGCTGTATCTGGGGTTTTCAGTGTTCAGGATCTAAACTGCATCCAGCAGAAGCTCGACGCACTTAGATATTGAAATGTGGCAGCGACTCATCCATCACTATGAATATAATGAGATTCAGGCCCGAGGAGAACAAATCCAGCTGAGGCACTTTTAAAAAACATCTGCATTCAGTGACAGTATTAAAACAGAAGCAGGCAGAGATGAGAAACAGCGTTTTGCAGACCGTTGAGTGTCAGGCGGTCGCTGCAGGAGCAACAACAGCTTGAAGCGGTGCTGAGGTAAAAGATGGTGACTTTGAGAACGTGCCACAATGAAAGGGTTAATAAACAAACAATGTGATGGATTTGTTCTCTGTCATTTGAATGTCTTCGGTTGACGAGCAGAAGCACAATCGGGGACAGATACTTTCAGCTTCTCTTCATTTGCTTCACGTGCTCATGACGAGCTACAAACACAAAACTGTGCTACAACATCACCGGACATGAGTGAGGCTCCTGCACGATTCCTCCGATCCACCGAGGAGAATATGTTCTCAGTGCTTTGTGTGTTTGTTAGCAGGATTGTGCAAAAACGATCAGATGGATGGAACTTGGGTCAAGAAAGAACCCAGTACATTTCCGTGTGACACCAGATCAGGGGGCAGATCCAAGATTTAATGTTTTCATTTGAATTTGTTTGTCTGAAACTACTCCAGCGATTCACATGACATTTTTTGGCAAGGAGCATAACACAAATACCCCAAAACCATTGTATTAACATGGATTCCATGAGATTCTCCTCCATGTTCATTAAACTGCATTTCATCTTAAAGCACATTTTTCCCAAACAGCTGAAAACCGTTGCTTCTTTTATTCACCGTAGGTTTAATCCAGTGTTGTTGCAGAAGTAGAAAAAACACGTTGAAACCATATAAACAATAAAACTCAAATCGCAGACTCACTCCCAAAAGAGAAAGAGAAGGAAACCGAAGGAAAACACAATCGCACACTCGGCGTGTTGGTCTTGAAGTGTGTTACAGCCGCTGAGACCTGTTGGCTTTCACGATGAACCACACTCCTGTGACAACTCCAATCAGACCCAGGATCACACCACAAACACACACTGATGTCTCCACAGCCTGGTGGTGTGTGTGCTCTGCAACCTCTGGAAGAAAAAACACACAAACACACAGAAATATGAGGTTTGTGAAGTGATCTTATGTTTAGTGAAGCTGCCTTAAGACGTGATTTGGAAATCTTTATATACAATCGATGATAAATACTTAGAAGTTCACGTAACTGTTCTATACTGACGTTTTTCTCTGTGCATCCTTTTGTGTAAATGTTTGTCTGTATGAGTGTGTTTGTGTGTGTGTGTGTTCGAGCAAAGTGCATCATATACTTTGGTCATGTTTATAAATATAGACAATATCTCCCTTCATCTTCTCTCAATTTCTCAGCCTCCATCTCTTTTTCTCTCTGCAATTTCTCAGCCTCTATCTCATTATTTTAGCTTTCTTTAACATTGTGAGAATTTTAACATTTTTAACCGATTTCCCAGAGAATAATTCATGGATCTTGATTTTAATCTGTGAGTGACTTCTGGTGACGTATGGCAACAAAACAACAATTACAATCTTTAAATTTGATTGTCAATGCTCAAATGAATAGAAGTCGACCACCCATTGACCGACTCACACATGTGGAACTGGTGTTATTCACAGACCGACCCCAGAACCTGGTGACGGGTGGACGGACACAGACAGTTACACGACACAGGGAATAATATGTGGACGTCTAACCTGAAACTTGGAAACAAACATGATCAGAAAAAATTAAAAGAGTGTCAGACAAAAGTACATGAACGAGGGCCGTCTGTCTATTTGCAGATTTACTCAAAAACAACAGAGCCAATTTCCACAAGATTTTGCAAAGGGGGGGGGGGTGAACCAAGTAAGAAGCTGTTACAAATTTTCTCTGCTACAGTTTCCAATGGAGTTGATAAAGGACTCAAACATTGACCGTATGTGAAGATGGAGATGAAGATGGTGTAATGACGGACATCACATCTCCCCAAAAGTGAAGCCGCATCATCTCGATCGCCCCCTGGTGTCTGGCTGCAGTATATGTCATAAAACCTGCCTCCTCCATGTTAGCTGATGGGACACTGACCAAACAAAAGACGTTAAAGTAACGTGTGTCTCTGTCTCCAAATTACGCCATCAGCGCAAGATGGCAGCGCTCTTATTCTGGATATTTTAGAGTTATTTCTGCGTCGTCCATCTTTATTCACAATCGATTGATCGTGTTTGATGAACTAAAATAATATGCGACGGAACACAAAGATACTTTAAGTGTAGTTCACAGCTAAACCAGAGGAAGATTCACACACGTACACACACGCACATCCCAGTATCACGGCGCTTGTACTAATTAAAGGGAGGGTTACACAATAAACAATTACCCTGCACCGACAGTACAAGTGTGATTATATACCCACAGAGGTTAATTACAGCTCCCATGGATTTCCTCTGCTTGTACCTGTTCATCTCTTAAGAAAACACCCGTGAACACTCCTCTCATTAACTTGTGCTTAATAACACCGCTTACTTCTCTCGTTACATCTCATCAGTAGTTTGATTGACTCTTGGTCTTGGGAGTAGCCGACAATCATAATTCACTTTTGGAAAGATGAAGTTATATATTATTTGCATGATCAGATGCTCAGACAGGGATCGTCTGAAAGTAACTAAGTACATTTCCTCACGTCCTGGGTATTCCCACTTATAGTCTTCTCCACAAATCCCTTTTACATAACAATATTGAATCAGTCTCAGTAGAACACATACCTCCACCAAGGCCCTGGATCTGCCCCCTGATCCGGATCCACACCAAACTTTAATCGGTTCTTTCCTGACCCGTATCACATCTTTTTATCTACATTTGTGGAAATCTGTCCAGGGATCTTTGCGTAATCTTACAAACAAACAAACCCACCCTTCCACAAAATGTCACGGTGATCAGTTATCTAGAAATCCTGCTAAATAACAAAAGCAAGATGACAACTTTAGCTCCTTGGGGGAAAGTTAAAAAAACCTCATGAGAGCTTGTGAGGTGGAAAAGGACAAGGCAGCAGAGGTGGAGCCACTCGTCACGTTCAGATATCTTCAGTTGTACCAGAATGAAATTTTTTACTCTAAACTAGTCACATGGTTTCATTTAATCTGCTTTACGAGGGCTAGAAAAGTCAAAGTAGCCAATATTCTTCCAAACTAAACTGAGGTTAGTCCAGAGAATGAATAAAAAGTATGAATCTAAATCTGTTTAGCTCAATCTGTTCTATTTTTCTTTTGCCTCCCATTAATCGTTTCATAAGCGCTCAGATTTATCTTCTTACCCTTGGAAGGGGCTGACCACACTTTGGAAAATGTCCTCTGTATAAACCAGCTTCACCTCGAGCAGCAAAAACTGTAAAATGCTGCTTACGCATTGTTTCATTGGTATAAACCCTCAACAAATATCATATATCACTTAAAACGTCATACTTTTATGTTGTTGTATTGTTATTTCCACTTAAATATAAGATCAGTATGATTGTTTTACTACTGTTTAATTTAGACTTAGTTTTAAAAGTGAATAACTCACAGATTCCAAATTATCAGTAAAATTTAAACAAAGTCCAATAAGGAGCAACGTTCCTCTCACCATTGGCCACTGTGGGATAATTCTCCCCCTTTGCAGCACGTGGGAGGTTGTACTTACAGGTACCCAGGGACACTTACGCGTCCTTGTCCAGTCCAGGATTAGGGGTCCACTGCTCTGCAAACTCTGGGAGACGTTGAACTGGCTGATAGGTGAAGGGCTTGATGTAGAGGAGCTGATCGCCGTCATATTCGATATCGTACTGACCGTTTCCCTCCACGTCTCTGTCACAGAAGGTCAAAAAGCGAAGCAGATGTTTACCTGCAGGACAAGTCCGGTGGTTTGAGTCCAGCAGTGATGAATAAAGTACTTGAAAGCCATACTTGAGTAAAAGTACAGATATCTTACCTGAAAGTCACACGTCAGAAAATGACTTGAGTAAAAATCTTGAAGTAGCTCATATTAAATGTACTTAAGTATCAAAAGTAAACGTACAAGTACCAAAACTAAAATGCAAAGTGCTTTTTTATATTTAACCCAAAATGGTTCTCTTCAGGATTTATTTCAATTTACTGAAAAATTATAACAACAATATACATATATAATTTTACAAATATTGAACCCCAGATGCTGAGGTTCAAATAGTATTGGACTAGTGCATCTGAATTCTAGGGACAACAAATAATCAACATAACAGAATAAACAATAAACAACAGACCGAATAATAAAGACTGAACTGAACTGACCTCCTGCACGAGCACCTGGATAATTCTAAAGGGAATACATGGGGAATGTGCTCCCGTTGATTAAGTCCCTGCCCTTTGTACAAACATCTCTACTCCCCATTGGATGGTTTAGTGAGGTCCTCGGATCGGCCCCGCAAGAGTCGGTCACGGCCCTGGCGGAGCGCCGAGAGGACGATCAAACTGGACTCTCTACAGGAAGTGAAACTCTTAAAGTTTCTGAAGGTGAACCTGTCGAGGGATCATCACCGGTACAGCCTGCTCGACCCCGGTCGACCAAGGCAGCCCGACCAACCTCCAGACGCTTAGGGTCTCGCGCTCAGGAAAATAAATACTCAAGTAAAGTACAGGTATGTGAAAAATATTGTTTCTGGGTCCAGTCGAAACACAAGCAGGTGAACAAAATACCTACTTCTCCATGAAATACTGCAGCCACACTCAAGTAAACAAATCTTTCTTCGTATTCTTCATTTGTATCTGACTTGTGCACCTAAATACAGAACTCCAGATGCCTCCTGACATTAATGGGTTTCTGCAGAAGCTGACCTTGACCGGCTCTAGGAGGACAGATCATCAGCAGCAGGATCAGGCTCCGCTCCATGTTGCAGGTGTCTCGTTCCTCCCTGACATCTCACATTCTGATGGAACTTCCTTTACAACACAAGCCAATCAAGGCCTGTGATTCAATGACAACCTCGAAAACACTGCAGAGGATCGTGTTGCTGAGATTCTAACATGACTCACTGCTGCCACCTATAGAGCAAAGATGATAATCACAGCACGAGTCCCTGACTGAAGTGGATGCAGTTTGATTGGTTGTTTACAGTCATGCTATTCACACTTATATAGCAAGGGAATAAAACAAAACATCAATCAAGTCATATACGTTACATCAATATTATTTTAAGGAAATACTGAAAAATGCAGAAGCAATGTCTTCAAACTAAAACTATGAAATAAAGTTATAGTGATGGAAAAAAGAGAAAAGTTGGAACCAGAGGATGTTTGACATTTAGGAGAATAAAGACTAGAGACAAATAAAAGGAATGATGTTGCACCTTGTTCTGAGACAAATTGAGATTTGTGAATATGGGCTGTACAAATATAAAATATTAGATTGATTACTGTCTCCACATCTTTATGAAACTGTGAGACACTTTACACCTAAATATTAATATCAATATTCATGTATTATGGCCTAGGAAGATGGTTTGAAAAATTGTCTTTGAAAAATATCTTGCAATGTAACAGAAAGTAGAAACAATTATCCATGATCCACCTTTGTTCAGACCCAAACTTTTATGGGTTCTTTCTTTGCCCATGTGTCTACCTTACTACAAGTTATGTGGAAATTCACTCATGCGCTTTTATGTAATCCTACTGACAAACGTAGGTGAAAACATAACCTCCTTCACAGAGGTAAAAATACCCTTTAGACAGAGGGAGACACTGAAGATCAAGATATTCACTTGACTGTCTTTCTAGAGTCTCTGTGACAAAGTAACACATCAATATCTGAGAAGACAAAAACAGGAATTGACGTTTATTTTTCTTCAAATGTGACAACATTTCTAAAATTTCTTCTGATCCACTAATCAATTAATCCTCTAACTATTCCATTCACTATTAGCTATCGAAACTGAGTAAATTATCTATTGTTCAATAATCAATAACTCTGCTGTCACAGGACGTGGTACAGTGGCCAGATCGAGTTACTGCAGAGCTCGGGCTTTTGTGCCCAGAGGGCGTCTCTCTGCTGGAGCCGCGTGGTTGCACCAGATGTTCAACATCTCCGGACTGATTGATGTAGAGTTCACTGCCTCCATGAAATCATTATTCTATATTTTCATGTGTGGAGTCAGAAAAGTCACAGGTTTTTAGAGAGATGATGGGCAGCTCCACTTGTCACAGCACTGCCATCTAGTGGGGAAATAAACAGGATTCATATTGTTCCTGTTGGTTTCGAGCACTGAAATGAATAGTGGACCATTAGAATTAGATAACAATCAATGGAACACCAGTGCAATTTATCATAATTAGTCACTTTTAGTGTCTTTGCACCAGCTGCCTATTTTTTTTGAAGATGTTATTGAGGACCTTTAAAATCTTTGTCAGGCCTTAAACTGTAAATTAATTAATACCCCCTCTCGTCATTTCCTAATTACCTCGGTTCCAGCAGAAAATGTGAGAAACGCCCCGTGTCAGCGCCTCCAGCGTAATCTGAATTTACCGTGAGCTCATTGGTTCATCAGACAGGAAGTGAAAACACGCAGCTCTCGTGCAGATGAGGTGAGGAGGCGACAACATCATATAAAAATGGCTCCTTCATCTTTTTGTCTTTGCTGCCGAGGCCGACACTTGAAACTTTCTCTTGAAAGCTAAATACTAACAACTGTCAGTTAGTTGTCGGCTGAACTCTGATCTCAGTGTTTGTGTTTTTAATAAAAGGAAATGAAACCTAATCAGAGATTTGAAGTTTTGAGAAAAAAACGTCACAGAAACAGCAGCAATTCAAATGAGCACTTTATTATTAATCATTGTTTAATTCAGGGTGAGGGAGGAGGGGCGGACCATGCTGCTAACCTGTCAATCACAGGTGAGCGGACCATGCTGCTAACCTGTCAATCACTGTCGATAAAAAAAACATAAAGCACAAATTCAGAAACAGAGTCACAGGATTATGAACAAAACAACATTTGAATAAAGTCACAAACGTCTTTCAACTGTTACATCACACATTTACAAGTTTTATAACATTGGCAGAGTTAATTACTTTGAGTCTCTCAGCTCTTTCTGGGCTTTAATTTAATTACCTTCTGGACTCTGGCACAGCAACGGAAGCGCACGTCGTTGAGGGTGGTGTCGTCCCCTCCCCCCTGTCGGTCCTCCATCTTGGTCTCGATGCCGCAGATTACTCCATGGCCACAATTCTTGCTCCATTCGCCGTACACCCCCGAGTCCAGGCCTCTGCCCTCCAGCACGTGGCCACTGCTGCAGCGGAACCTGATGTTGTTGGCAGCGGTGTCGTCACCTCTGCCCTGTTGGCCCTCCACGCGGAGCTGGAAAGAGGTGAGCACGCCAGTGTGGCAGTACTGAGGGTTGGACCATTCGCCCCAGCTGGAGACAAGAGCAGGAAACACAGCAGAGTGAATCAAATCTGAATAAGAGCCAAGGTTTGGTTTGGAAACACGAAGTCGAGACGTTTCAACATCTGAACCCTGAACTCCAAATCCTGGAAAAATAATGTTTTGATTTCCATGATGTAGAAACTGTCTCCAGCTTCCTGCTGCTTCCAAAACATATTTTTTTAAAACCTTATTCTTATTTAACCTTCACAGGACCGACAGGTTGGTTCCACTGAGACAAACGATCTGACCAGCTGAATAATTAAAGACATTGATAACAACCACCTCAGTGACTCAGAGAAATAAAGAGTTTCTACTGATAAGTTCATTTCTTTTCAGATTCCCTGCTTCTAAATACCAGCTCTCCACAGGGACAGCTGTATTTTAAAGTAATTAAAGTAAGAAAACCATAATGTGACCGAGCAGTTTACATAATGTTTGTTTCATGCTACAACTGAAAATCAAGTGGATTTACATCTGGGTCACATGAGTTTTTATATATTTCACAACAAGGCAAATTTAATTGATTCTATGCAGAGTTTTCTAATAATTTGACTGGTTATCATCATTTCTTGGATTCTCACATCTTTGTAGATCACTTCTCTTTCTTATGATCATTATTATCAGCACCAATGTTTGGTTTCATTACTTACAAGCCAGAATGAGACTCCACAGTGTAAGTTAAGCTCCGCTTCCCGTCTTTGCCGCAGATCAGGCGGATGCCGTTCATGGCCGTGTCGTCACCTCCGCCCTGTTTGGCCTCCACCTGAGGAAACAGAGTTCAGTTCCCTGGAGTAGATCGGTTTAAACCAGTTTTTATTTGTTTAATTGCTGCACCCTCAACAAGCTCTCGTGATGTCACAGATCACAGCAGGTGAAGAGCAGCGTAGTATCTGGTACAACAGGAAGTAAAAGCATCTCCGGTTGTTGTATATTGTTCTCTGTTCATAATCAGGATTCTTTTGATCATTCATTAGGAACCAGTTAATCCTCATGACTGTAAACACAGTTTCCCAGTAGAAATGTTCTCTGAGATGCGGAACAATAAAACAAACTTTTACCTTTTTTCATTTACTTATTTTATTGATTTTTGTCCCATTATGTGGGAATAATAGAAATGAAGGTGTCTCTTCACAGCCAGTTTGAGTCAAAGGGACAATTCCATTACTTAATGTGACTTTGTGAAATAACGTGAGGAATGAAAAGCTGCATGGTCGAATCTCTGATGTATCTATATTTTAAAAGTTTCCTATTTTACCTTCAGGATGATAAAAACAAAGGTCACGAAAATGTTAAAAACACAATCTTCAGTTCTACATTTAAGGTCAAAATTAGTTGAATAACTAAATCAATAATTACATATATAAGTGATGAAGAATTTAAAATGTAGAACACATGAATTATGGACAAGCAGAATGTCTAATGAGATGAAGGCCTTCAGCTTTTTAGCCAGTGTACTTCCTGGAAAGCAAAAGTTAGTATTGGACTAAGCAATGGAAAGTTATTTTATATACCTCAGTAGGTTTAAGTTAAATAAAAAATAACTGATAAATGTTAGAAATCAGTTTCTTTACCCTGGTACTGAAGCCAATAGCAAAGTACTGGTCACGACACATCCCGGTCAACATCCATGTTCCCCACCGCTGTCCGTTTGTCACAGTCAGCACAGATGTGGTTGATCGTCTGTTCACAACAGTTCCCTGCTGGAACAACCCCACGGACAACACGGCCAGCACGGCCACGGCGCGGAGCAGACTCTTCATGTCGACAGCACTAAGTGGAAGGTTTTCAACGTGTTGATCGCGAAAAGATAACTCGTATTAAGCCATGTTTACAAACAGGGCTGGCCTTAGTACATTTAGGCAAGCTTCACTGAGACGTACCTCTTTGTGGACTTTAGCCTCTTTTGCACAAGGACAGCTTCCACATTCATGTCTTCACACATGGCCTTGGCTGATGTTTGTGCACCCACAAAGCCTGTGGCTCTGTAGGACTCAAGAGCTTTTTCAGTCTTTTTCAGTACACTTAATGCTACATCCACTTGCATTGTTTGGGACTGCAAGAGTTTGCTCACCTGCTGAATTTGAATCAACACATCATACCAGACCACTGTGCACAGTGAAAAGCAGAATGACCCCACTTCTTCTGCCAGAGACTGGGCTTCAATCCTGATGATTGGGTCTTTGGCCTGGATTCTCACCTCAGGCAGTGCCTCTCTTACAGCTGTGGCTTCATATCGCAGAGGTTCCACAGGTTTCACTTTGCTCGCCCAACTGGTTTCTGACCAGGGTTGACATTTTTCTTGAGGATGGCCCATCTCTGTGTAGAGGCAGAAAAACAGGCAGTATAGCTTCTGCACAATACCAACTACCTACTTTTGGCAGCATCAGAATTGACCAAACTGAGTGTATGTGCCCCACACGGCACAAACAAACCTCTTGGGTTTAATTGCAGTAGCCTGGCCTGAACTCACTTCTTCTTCCCTCTCATATTTGCCCCGTTGTCATACGACTGTCCTCTGCAGTCATCAAAGGCAATCTCCAACTCCTCCAGCCTCTTCAAAATCAGGGCAGACAAACTTTCACCAGTGGACTCCTCTGCTACTAGGAATCCCATGAAGTGCTCTTTAACCTGGGGGTCTTCTTCCAATGTCAAAATTCTTATCACTACTGACAGCTGTTCAATGTGGCTAACATCCGGGGTGCAATCTAAAATGAGGGAAAAGTATTTGCCTTTCTTTATTTCTTGCACCATTGTTGAGAGAATCTTTCCACTGATGCATTCAATCAACTCATTCTGGATGGTTTTGCCCAAGAACCTGTGGTGTGATGTTTCACATTTAATCTCGTGGATGTGGTCTTTCATCACTGGGTCAAACTGTGCAATAAGCTCAACCTCTTTCAAAAAGTTTCCATTTGAAGGAGAGTGGAGTATTTCTGTGTTTCCTCTAAATGCCATATTTCGCACATCCACCGACTCTGCTCTGCCTCTAAGAGGGCCTGCTCTTGTTTGTCCATGGTTGTACCTTGTTTTAATCGAGCTGCCAATTCTTTCCATGACGCCAAATTGTTCAGGTGTTCCGGACTATTTTCATGGCTGTTTAGAGCAGCACCAACTTCTTTTCATCCTTTCTCCATTTATTACGGTCCTGCTGAAGTACTGGTAGTCAAACCTTCCAATCATCTCTCCTTGGAAAAATGAAATAAGGTGTTACCTGATTTGGTCCGCTCCGAACAAACTCTGTCCTTATTGTGTTCGTGAGATGTGCAGGCCAGTCAGCAGGATCGGTTGGTAGTGGAGCGTCTGTTTGCTTGTTGCATCTGGAGGGCACGCGAAAAGCACTATTTCTCATCTAATATGCACAATTACTTCACACACTCACATAATTGTTGTAGTTTTAAAACCATTCTTGCTTGATATAAGATATTCAGCTGTTTGTATAACCTCTCTGCATTTTAATGGATCTCTATGAGAATGGAGGGGTGGGTGGGTAGATTCAGCTGTGAATTATGCTGGTACAGTATGGAGCACATGGTTGGCTCCATATATATGTATATACAGTATATACACATACATATAACAGTATTTAACAAATGTTTCCAAATGAGATATCTAATTACAATGTAATGTTACTGTATGACTGCATCATGAATGGTTCATGTAGATTAATTCTTGCAAAGTGTATCCTCATATTGTTTAAAAGAGAACCTCCTTGAGCCAAATGAGAAAAATAAAACATGAAGACAATGAGGTAAATGCTAACAATCTTTACATTCATGAGGAACACACCTGAGAAGAGTGTATGGGTGGAATCTGTGGAATCAGGATGATATACAACACGCTGGTCTGAAGTTTTTTGTAGTGGTTCTGGGTCTATACATATTGAGAGAACAGACAAGAGCAAATATATTGGCTGGATTAGAAATGGCTCGACATATTGTCACCTTTATATTAAATTATTTATTATCAGAAAAACCTGTTGAAACATTGCACTCGCCTGAGGATGCCGGCACAGCTGAGGTGCTTAGCTGTTCCTCGTCAATTGATGCAGCAGGTGGTCCCAGATATTTTAAAAGTGAATCTAAAATGATATAACAAAGTATGTATTATCATTATTTGTTAAATGTAGCTATTATGAATTTATTAAGCATTTTGGTGAATTTGGACAGCCTGACATACTTTTTTCACCCCAAAATGCATAGCTCTTGATTAGTGGAATCATGTCTTAATTTAATACACCAAAACTAACGTTGTTATAATTTCTCTAATTTCAATTTCATGACAAAATGTAAATGACGCAAATCGCGGTACAGCTGAACTTGCACTATGTTTTGCTAAAGATAGCCTGATGTTTCGACTGAATGGCAATAACAAGGAACGTCACACGTCACTGACTAGCTAGTGTTAGCTAACTTCCAAAATTACATACAATCCATTCGCTAAAGTTGACAATACAACACTTGGATTTTCACCAGTTTTCCTAATTTGTTGTCAAGTTGCCGTGTTTTTCTTCCTTAATGGGTGTGCTATGCAACGAGTAAGATATTTGTAGTGTTGTTGCACTAGCTATTGGCTTTATCTGTGCGCCACTGGTGTAATTTATGACTGGCTGGCCTTCAATATTTTAATCAATCAAATCAATCAATCAAATTTTATTTGTATAGCCCATATTCACAAAATACAAATCGTCTCATAGGGCTTTAACAGGGTGTGACATCCTCTGCCCTTAACCCTCAGCAAGAGTAAGGAAAAACTACTAAAAACCCTTTTAACAGGGTAAAAATACGTAGAAACCTCAGAGAGACACATGTGAGGATCCCTCTCCCAGGACGAACAGAAGTGATGCCAGAGATGCCACGTGCAGGAAAACATCATCAAGATTAAAGTTTTTAGCAGCATTTGATGAGGGTAAACATCCCGAAGGACAACCCCAACATGACATGCCAAGCAGTCCCGCTGCAATCACAGTCTATGGTCAGCAACCAGCAGGACCACGATCCACCATCTAGACCAGACGCCACTCCAGTCCTCAGTCACCGTCCACCGCCGCCCACCAGGACCCACCAAGAGCCACCACCGCGGCCCTGGTCCATCATGTCTTTTTTGTATAATGTAGAATAAATGAACATATAATTTTTGATATACCCACCTTAAAGAACTATGTGACAGGGAGTAGGACAGCTTTCAATGACAACGGTACATCTTTTCTTCTTTACTCCTGTTTTCCGAGGCTTAAATAAATAATCAATCAAAAGTGCCCGGGGAAATTTTGGTATTCATGAAAGTTTTTTTTTTGTGATTCAATCTTGGCTAAGAACAGGATTTAAGGATTTACCTTTCTCCTTGGCACGTTTCTCTTCTTCTTTCTTTCTTTTCTCCTTAAATTGCGCCCCGGATTGCTTTTGCCTCTTCATTATTTCTTTTTTCCTCAAAGCTGCTAGGACACACACACTCTAATTATACGCCTCAATGTGCCAGCATGTTCTGATAACATCAGAGGGGCGTTTGAGCATTTAGTCAATATCCTTGATATCAAATGTTAATCCCCTCCACTAGTTTGGTCTTTGTCAGCGCTAGTTGGACATTGTTTGCACTAGTTCAGCATCTTACTGTGCTAGTTGAACACAATTTTTTACTAGTCACTCTTTTTAGCCACTGGTGGCACTTTTGTTCAACTAGTTACAACAGAAACTGTACTAGTAACACTGTGCCCCGCACTAGTAGCACAAAAGTCCCTCCTAGTTGGCGTTTTGCCGCACTAGTGGCCCTCTGGACCGAACTTGTAATGCTGAAAGTGTTACTAGCTGACTAGTGACCTGCAAAAGCTCTGACATGTTAGCTAGTCAAACATGGATTCAGCTCACTAGTAAACTAGTGGCCTACAATTTTCTGCACTAGATGAACTAGTGGGAGCTCAAATGCACACTAGTTTACTAGTGGGGTCGAAATACCCCTTCTTTACCAGTTAAAGCCTATTTTGACCTTACAAACTATTTTGACCTTAGCAAACTAGTGAGGTGCAAAGTGTGTAGTCCACTAGTTTCTGAAAAAGAGTGACTAGTAAGATTTTTTGTCCAACTAGTAAAGTAAGATGCTGAACTAGTGTGACCAAATGTCCAACCAGCAGGGAGCCGTTGTGGCCAGCCGGTCGTACACATCTGTGCTGAATGTGACAAACGGAGAGCGGTGTGGAACATGGAGGGGGCCCGAGATGGGTCTTGACCAGTTCTTTGCTATTGACTTCAGTACCAGGGTAAAGACAATGATTTCTATCATTTATCACAGTTCCTTTTTATTTAACTTAAACCTACTGAGGCAAATAATGTTACTTTCAATTGCTTAGTCCGATATTAACTTTTGCTCTCCAGGTAGTACACTGGCTGAAAAGCTGAAGGCCATTATCTCATTAGACATTCTGCTTGTCCATAATTCATGTATTCTACATTATAAATTTAAATCACTTTTGCCAAATCATGACTTATATATATATATAATTATTGAATTTGTTATTCAACAAATTTTCACCTTAAATGTAGAACTGAGTTTTGTTTTTATCATTTTCGTGACTTTTGTTTTTATCATCCTGAAGGTAAAATAGTAAACTTTTAAAATATAAATACAACAGAGTTTCAACCATGCAGCTTTTCATTCCTCACATTGTTTCACAAAGTCACATTAAGTAATGAAATTGTCCCTCTGACTCACACTGGATGTGAAGAGACATCTTAATTTGCATTATTCCAACATAATGGGACAAAAATCAATGAAATAAGTTAATGAAAAAAGGGGAAAGTAGTTTTATTGTTCTGCAGCTCAGAGAATATTTTTATACTGGGAAACTGTGTTTGCAGTCATGACGATTAACTGGTTTCTAACGAATGATCATAAGAATCCTGATTATGTACAGAGAACAATTTACCACAACCACAGATGTATTTACTTTCTGTTGAACAGGATACTACATCACATGCGCTTGTTGCTGTTGCATTAATTAAACAAATAAAAACTGGTTTAATCCGATCTGTTCCTAAGAACTGAACTCTGTTTCCTCATGTGGATTCCAAACAGGGGGATGACGACGACACGGCCATGAACGGCATCCGGCTCATCTGCAGCAAAGTTCGGGACCGGAGCTTAACTTACACTGTGGAGTCTCACCCTGGCCAGTAAGTGTTCTGTACTGGTACCAGTGTCCAATCAGGCACCTTTCATGAAGTGGACAACAATTAAATCCAGTATCAAAATGTGTTAACGCTTTGAAGATCAGTTATACACTGAGTGTATTTTAATCATCAAATCTGCAGTTTTTTGTAATAATACTTGTCTTAACTCATAGTGATTTGTATTTGTATGTATATGATTTACAAAATCCATCTAATTAAAGTAGGTAAAATTATATAAAACCAAACATTGGTGCTGATAATAATTATCATAAAAAAAGAGAAGTGATTTACAAAGATGTTACTGATTCCGAGAAATGATGATAACAAATCAGATTATTAGAAAACTCTATATAGAACAAATTAAATTTGCCTTTTCACAGGGATTAGTTGTGAAATATATAAAATCTCATGTGACCCAGACGTCTCGACTTCGTGTTTCCAAACCAAACCTTGGCTCTTATTCAGATTTGATTCACTCTGCTGTGTTTCCTGCTCTCGTCTCCAGCTGGGGCGACTGGTCCCTACCTCAGTACTGCCCCAGTGGCGTGCTCACCTCTTTCCAGCTCCGCGTGGAGGGCCATCAAGATTAATGTCTTCAAGATTAAAGATTAAAGTCTCTAGCAGCATTTGATGAGGGTAGACATCCCGAAGGACAACCCCAACATGACATGTCAAGCAGTCCCGCTACAATCACAGTCAATGGTCAGCAACCATCCAGACCACGATCCACCATCCAGACCAGACGCCACTCCAGTCCTCAGTCACCGTCCACCGCCGCCCACCAGCACTAGTGGCCCTCTGGACCGAACTAGTAATGCTGAAAGGGTTACTAGCTAACTAGTGAGCTGCAAAAGCTCTGACATGTTAGCTAGTCTAACATGGATTTAGCTCACTAGTAAACTAGTGGCCTACAATTGTCTGCACTAGATGAACTAGTGGGAGCTCAAATGCACACTAGTACACTAGTGGGGTCGAAATACCCACTAGTTTACCAGTAAAAGCCTATTTTGACCTTACTAGCAAACTAGTGAGGTGAAAAATGTGTACTAGTAAACTGGTGTGCATCTGGGCTCCAAACTAGTGCAGTAGATTGTAGTCCACTAGTTTCTGAAAAAGAGTGACTAGTAAGATTTTTTGTCCAACTAGTAAAGTAAGATGCTGAACTAGTGTGACCAAATGTCCAACCAGCAGGGAGCCGTTGTGGCCAACCGGTCGTACACATCTGTGCTGAATTTGACAAACGGAGAGCGGTGTGGAACATGGAGGGGGCCCGAGATGGGTCTTGACCAGTTCTTTGCTGTTGGCTTTAGTACCAGGGTAAAGACAATGATTTCTATCATTTATCACAGTTCTTTTTTATTTAACTTAAACCTACTGAGGCAAATAAAGTTACTTTCAATTGCTTAGTCCGATACTAACTTTTGCTTTCCAGGTAGTACACTGGCTGAAAAGCTGAAGGCCTTAACTCATTGGACATTCTGCTTGTCCATAATTCATGTATTCTACATTATAAATTTAAATTTAAATCACATTTGCCAAATGATGACTTATATATGTATATTTATAATTATTAATTTTGTTATTCAACCAATTTTTCCCTTAAATGTAGAACTGAAGTTTTGTTTGTGTTTTTATCATTTTCGTGACTTTTGTTTTTCTCATCCTGAAGGTAAAATAGGAAACTTTTAAAATATAAATACAACAGAGTTCCGACCGTGCAGCTTTTCATTCCTCACGTTGTTTCACAAAGTCACCTTAAGTAATGGAATTGTCCCTCTGGCTCAAACTGGCTGTGAAGAGACACCTTCATTTGTATTATTTCAACAAAATGGGACAAAAATCAAGGAAATAAGCAAATGAAAAAAGGTAAAAGTTGTTTATTGTTCTGCAGCTCAGAGAACATTTATACTGGGAAACTGTGTTTGCAGTCATGAGGATTAACTGGTTCCCAACGAATGATTGTTACGGCTCCAGGATGTTAGCTTGCTACGTCTAGGGGGGGAGTAGGGGAACCATAACACATGTTACTGTTAGGCTGACTCGGAGAACAACAAAACAGGGCACAACAGCAAACTGGATAAGTAAGTGTGTTTTATTTAGCCAGCGATCCGCCAAGGGGAATAGGGAACTATAAGCGGAGCCAAAGCAAAGAAAACAAGATAAAGTGACAACTAACTAGTGCACACATACAACCTAGCTAATACATACAGAGGGTGGCCCCGCTCCTAACCTGATGTGATAACAGAGTATGGTCTACGTGATGGCAGTGTAAACCCAAGGGTGTCTTACCTATTCACCTAAACCCCGGTGGCATCTCACAAACAAAAGGCAACAGCCCCACACAGCCCACACACAGGCAGACAATGGCCTTCCTCCATGGAGACAAAACAGGTGCAAGTTATCAAGACCTGACGACACTGATTGGCCAACAGACAGCTCCCAGATTGGACAGGGGGTTGGACGATGGTGGAGGAACAGCCAATGGTGTGAGACCTACAGAGAATGAGAGGGGAGACACAGGAAAACAACCACACACGTAACACCCCCACCCATAAGAGCAAACATCACACACGAGAAAGGGCATCCGCACACATATTCTCGGAGCCCTTCTTGTGACGAATCACCAGGTTGTACCCCTGCACAATCAGCGCCCACCGCATGAGGCGCTGGTTCTGATTATACATCCGGTGGAGAAAAACCAGCGGATTGTGATCCGTGTAGACCACAATTGGCCTAGAACTCGATCCCAAATAAACTTCAAAAAACTGGAGTGCCATCAGCAAAGCCAGAGCTTCCTGCTCAATAGTAGAGTACCGTGTCTGGCACTCATTGAACCTCCGTGAGAAGTAGCAGACCGGATGGTCCAGCCCGTTGGAATCCTCCTGGATAAGAACGGCACCGGCACCTACATTGCATGCGTCTACCTCCATCTTGAATGGCTTCTCAAAGTCAGGAGCCACCAGAACAGGGGTACTACATAGCAGAGTCTTAACAGAAACAAAAGCGTGTTGGCAATCTGGAGACCACGCAAACGGGACCAAGGGGCTCAGCAGACTAGTCAGAGGGGCGACAACAGAGGAAAAATTCCTACAGAACCCATGATAATACCCAGCCATACCCAAGAAGCGGCGCAGCTCACGCCGGGTGGTTGGCACTGGGAAGGCAGTGATAGCAGTCACCTTAGCCTCCACGGGGCGCACCTCACCACCCCCAACCTGTTTACCAAGGTAAGTAACGGTAGCTCTACCAAACTCACATTTTGCCAAATTCAGCGTCAAGGAAGCCCTCGCCAAACGCTGGAACACTGTTGTCAAGGTATCTACATGAGCAGCCCAATCAGACGAATACACAACCACATCATCGAGGTAAGCAGCACAGTGTGGGACGTCAGCTAAAACAATATTCACTAAGCGCTGGAAAGTGGCAGGTGCATTCCGCATCCCAAACGCCATCACTGAGTACTGCTGAAACTTGTCTGGAGTGACAAATGCGGAGATCTCCGAAGCACGAGCAGTAAGTGGGACTTGCCAATATCCCTTTAACAGATCCAGCTTTGTCACATACCGGGCAGACCCAATGGTGTCCACACAATCATCAATACGCGGCAACGGGTACGAGTCAGGAACCGTGACTGCCTTCACCTTCCTATAATCCGTACAGAAACGGAACGTGCCATCAGGCTTGGGTACCAAGAGGCATGGTGAACTCCAAGGACTAGAGCTCGAAGACGCCAGACTATTCTCTACTAAATAAGACACCTCCTGCGACATGATCAACCTTTTCGTAGCGTTAATGCGGTATGGATGCTGCTTGATAGGTGCTGCACCTCCCACATCTATATCATGCTTCAAAACGTTGGTCAGGGAAGGAATATCACCGAACAGACAAGGGAACCCACGTATTAGGGCTACCATGTCAGCCCTACGTTCCTCATCCAGATAGGCCAGATGCGAGTCAAGAGATGACAGCATCCGAGAGTTCAACAACCGAGGGGTCTGTTGAGGAGCACTCCGCAACTCCAATCCATCCTCGTCACCCTCAGGAACCTGGTAGGAGCCTGGAACCAATACAGCTGGAACGGCAGACTTGACTGTGGGACCCGTAGACCCTTCTACGGAGTCCTCAGGAGGAGTAACTTTTGCATGATACAACTTAAGCATGTTAACATGGCAAACTCTTGTCTTGCGCCTCCGATCTGGGGTCTGTATAACATAATCTGTGTCACTCAACTTCCGTCCCACACAATAAGGACCGGAGAAACGGGCAGAGAGGGAGGATCCGGGAATGGGAAGCAGAACTAGAACCTGGTCACCCGTCTGCAGTGAACGTGGGACAGCCTTCTCATCAAAGTGACGCTTCATCCGCTTCTGTGAGGCGGACAGAGCTTCCCTAGCGAGGGCACAGGCACTGTGCAACCGTTCACGGAACCGGCTCACATAAGTTAACACATTTTGAGAAGAAGCACTACCCGAGATAAGCTGGTCTTTCAGAACTCTGAGAGGGCCGCGTACCGTATGTCCAAAAACAAGGTCAGCCGGACTAAACCCTAAGGACTCCTGAACGATCTCACGAACCGCAAACAAGGCAAAAGGAACACCCTCATCCCAGTCTCTCCCGGTCTCGAGACAGTACTTTCGCAGTATGGATTTAAGCGTTTGGTGCCAACGTTCGAGGGCACCCTGAGACTCAGGGTGGTAGGCACTGGAAACTCTGTGTGTAATAGACAAAGATGTCAGCACCTGCTCAAAAAGGTTAGAAAGGAAATTACTTCCTTGATCAGTTTGCACCACTTTCGGGAGCCCAAACGTCGAGAAAAACTTAACCAAAGCCTTGACCACTGCCTGAGCAGTGATTTTCCGAAGGGGAATAGCCTCAGGATAACGTGTAGCAACACACATAATCGTCAATAAAAACTGGTTACCAGTCTTAGACTTAGGCAATGGGCCAACACAATCAACTAACACGTGCTTAAAAGGCTCACCTAACGCGGGTATCGGACAGAGAGGAGCGGGTGGAATAACCTGGTTTGGTTTTCCTGTGACCTGACAGGTATGACAAGTACGACAGAATGCAGCTACATCACGTTTCAGTCCAGGCCAAAAGAAGTGCCTTAGAATCCTGTCATAGGTTTTCGTGATACCTAAATGACCAGACCATACGTGACTATGAGCAAGTGATAGAATATCCTGTCGATATGCAACAGGCACTACAATCTGATAGATCACACTCCAGTCACGTTCTGAATCAAGAGATGAAGTCCACTTACGCATGAGAAGAGCATTATCTAGGAAGTAACCCACCTTACCGTCGATATCCCCACCCGGAGTAACAGCCTTCCCATAACACTGCTCCAGTGTAGAATCTATCTTTTGCATAGCAACCAGCTTATCACGAGTTATCGGTAGAGGCAATGGGTCGAGACTAAGGCCAGCACTCTCAACGGCACTGTTCTTATCAGGCTGTGGAGGGGGCACAGAGGTAGAACCAGTAACCTCATTTACGTCCCCCACTGGGACAAGAAAGGAGTCAGACAGGTCAACCACATTACTCAATGGTCGGGACTGCGCCCGTGTAACAGCCCCCACCGGAAAAATCCCAGGGAATCTCTCGGCTAACTCATCCTCAGCGTTAGCTTCGGGACAGTCCAATACCTCCAACATAGGCAGCACTCTGCCTCCAGCAATATCATTGCCCATGATAAACTGAACGCCTTTTACCGGCAGGTTATGACATACCCCGACTTTGAAAATTCCACTGACAATCACATTTTAAATGTATCAGGTGCAAGGGGACTGGCACAAACCCCATCTCTATGCCCTGAACCAAAACACTGGAACCACAGAATGAATCACCTGACAATGGCACTGCATCAGAGAGGATAAACGACTGGGCCACCCCAGTGTCACGGAGAATCTGAACCTTTTGCTGTTCCTTTGGATCACCGGTCAGTGACACGAGACCACTCAAAATGAATGGTTTGTAGCTGGGGTCAGGAAGGTCAGAAATACACACATTCGGCATAACTGCCACAGAGCGAGAAACTGTACTTATCAACCCAACCCCCTTTGGTTGTTGAACGGGCGGTGGATGATTTCTCATACGAAGCTGACAGTCAGCAATTAAATGGCCAAATTCATGACAATAATAACACTCCCGTTCCTCCCTAGAACGTAAAGGTAGCGAAACTGACCTGCGAAACTGAGTGGTTGGAGAGGTAGAGAACGAATGAGCGGGCTTGTGGGTGAGTACAAACTCGTCCGCTAATACAGCTGCCTGGGACATTGACACCACTTTTTGCTCATTCAAGTATGTTACTATACGTTCTGATACACTATTCTTGAATTCCTCCAGCAGGACTAATTCTCGAAGAGAGGAAAAATCTGTAGTTTTAGTGGCGGTGCACCACCGATCAAACAAGGTGGACTTCTCTCGAGCAAACTCCATGAAAGTACGATCAGGAGACTTTTTGCAACTCCTAAATTTTTGTCTAAATCTATGTCTTGTTAGTTTACACTGAAGCAAGAGGGGCCACACCTCTTTAGGCCACTGCATAGAAACTGCGATGCGTTCAAACACACCAAAATAAGAATCGATTTCCGATTCCCGGAACTGCGGAACCAACGCCATTTGTTTAGTCACATCCAATGTGCAAAATGAGCCAGCTAGTGGAGAAGAGAGGGTGGTTTGGGGTGAACGTGCTGCACTTGCAGCCTCCAATTCCAACCTCCGTAGTTTCACCTCCTTCTCTGCCTCAATCCGTCGGATCTCCAGATGGTGCTCACGCTCAGCTTGCCTCTCTCCACGCTCAGCCTCCATTTGCAAGCGGGCCAACCTTACTTTCAGACGGGCGTCCTGAGGCGACATTAATAAAGTAGGTGACAACGGATTAAAGCGTGGTAAGGTAGCGGGTGGCTTAGCCTCTGCCCCAGCCTGCATGTCCTCCCTATCATCACTACAAGGAGAAGCCACATTCACACCAAGCACCTCCTTGCCCACCAGCATATCCACGACACACTCCTTAAGTCTCGCTTTGAGCAGGGTCCCCTGAACTGGAAACTCAAAATGAGCCGCTATGGCATATAAATCAGCCTTCCGGCATCTGTCAATTCGATCCATAGACGGATCAGCCAAAAAGACACCCAAATCAAAAGCCTCCATAACGAGCCCTACAAAAGCAACTACTGCCTATCTTATACACACAAACCAGCTACACTATGTGCACACCTGCATCGAACACCTCACAGCCAGCCCGACGTGGAGTCCTACAATGAGGATCCCGGACGAGCCCCCAAATACCTGTTTTGTCTCCATGGAGGAAGGCCATTGTCTGCCTGTGTGTGGGCTGTGTGGGGCTGTTGCCTTTTGTTTGTGAGATGCCACCGGGGTTTAGGTGAATAGGTAAGACATAGGTACTGGTACCAGTGTCCAATCAGGCACCTTTCATAAACTGGACAACAATTAAATCCAGTATCAAAATGTGTTAACACTTTGAAGATCAGTTATACACTGTGTGTATTTTAATCATCAAATCTGTAGCTGGTTGTAATACTTTTCTTAACTCATAGTGATTTGTATTTGTATGTATATGATTTATAAAATCCATCTAATTAAAGTAAATAAAATTATATAAAACCAAACATTGGTGATGATAATTATCATAAAAACTGATTTACACAGATGTTACTGATTCCGAGAAATTATGATAACAAATCAGATTATTAGAAAACTCTTCATAGAACCAATTAAATTAGCTTTTTCACGGGGATTAGTGGTGAAATATATAAAAACTCATGTTACCCAGACGTCTCGACTTCGTGTTTCCAAACCACACCTTGGCTCTTATTCAGATTTGATTCACTCTGCTGTGTTTCCTGCTCTCGTCTCCAGCTGGGGCCACTGGTCTCTACCTCAGTACTGCCCCAGTGGCGTGCTCACCTCTGTCCAGCTCCACGTGGAGGCCCATCGGGGCAACGGTGACGAGATGTTAAAAATCTCCGGACTGATTGATGTAGAGTTCACTGCCTCCATGAGATCATTATTCTATATTTTCATATGTGGAATCATAAAAGTCACAGGTTATTAGAGAGTTGATGGGCAGCTCCACTTGTTACAGCACTGCCATCTAGTGGGGAAATAAACAGGATTCATATTGTTCCTGATGGTTTCGAGCACTGAAATGATTAGTGGACCATTAGAATTAGATCACAATCAATGGAACGACAGTGCAATTGATCATTATTAGTCACTTTTAGTGTCTTTGCACCAGCTGCCTATTCTTTTTGAAGATGTTATTGAGGACCTTTTAAATCCTGCACCACCTGACTCCTGGTTATGTTATGCCAATCAGTGTCTTATCAAAATTTGTCAGGCCTTAAACTGTAAATGAATTAATACCCCCTCTCGTCATTTCTTATGCATTAGCTCCGTGGTATAATTCCCAGACAAATGACCTAAAACAATTATCAAGAAAACTAGAAAGGAAGTGGTGCTCCAGCAACCGTGTTGAAAATCTCATAGACTGGAAGAATAGTTTTAAAGAATAATAAAGGCTCTCCACAAAGCAAGAGCGGCCTATTATTCAAAACTAATAGAAGAAAACAAAAACAACCCCAGGTTTCTCTTCAGCACTGTAGCCAGGCTGACAGAGAGTCACACCTCCACCGAACCCAGTATTTCTCGATCCCTAAATAGCAATATCTTTATGACCTTTTTCAATGATAAAATTCTAACTATTAGAAATAAAATCAACCATCTCCTGCCCTCAATTGGCATTAATACCCTACCAACAACAGAAATCTCAGAAACGGCTGAGAGTCCTACCGATTTAAACGATATTGATGACATATTTTATGATATAAATTATCAATATGCATCCCACACCATATCACGTATTCTCCACATAGGCTTGAGTGGAGAATACGTAATTTACCCTCGACACCAGACATTTAACGGAGCAAACAGCGGAGAAGTTCTTCAACATGGATGACATTAAATTAATAATTGAAGTGGAGAAGTACAGTGAGTTGTATGATCCTCGGAACATGTTGTATAAAGACAACACCAAAAAAGACAAATGTTGGGACGCTGTTGCTTAATGTTGGAGCAACAAGTAAGTATATGCTTGAATACTACTGGATCAACGGGTGATATTATCAGTGCTGCCCGGCGGTTCAGCGTCGCTTCAGCGTCCGGTGTGACAGCCAAGCGCCGGCGCGATAGGGATTACCGCGGCGCGGCGCTTTGACGTCGCCTCCGCGTTCTCTGTTCCTCTTTCAAAATGAATGCGCTGTCGATGTCTTCTAAAACTGACTCAATGGCAGCATCTACACATCTCAGCTCTCCAGCGGCAGGCATTTTGTTGAAAACCAAGTCAACCCAAGCGCTTTTGATGACGTAGTTGATTACGTAACTGCTGATCACATATCTATGGTTGATCATCTTTCCATCATCGTATAAAGCCCGCCCTGACAACCTGATTGGTCCGGTCAGTTTCTGTTCGGGCATAATCTCTCCCCTACGGAGCGACTCCAGACCTTCAGACTTTCAGTTTGGGAGGCAGACACCATCTGTTCGTTTAAGAGAAGGCTCAAAACCTTCCTTTTTGATAAAGCTTATAGTTAGAGCTAATCAGTGCGGCAGAACGTTACTTGTTCTATGTTCTAAAATAGGAAGTGTTTAGTTTAAAAAGGCATAGAGGTATTGATGGCTGATCTACTGAGTGGGCCACATGGTTTACATTGTACTATTATACAAACCAGTAGACAGTCAGATTTACCTTGAGCCTTAGTGTACCCCCAAGTTCAGCCTGTATCATTGATTACAAGGCAAAAAAAAACGATGACGCTAAGACGCAAAGGGAATTTATTACACATGACACACGGAGCTTCTCTTTCCAGCTTCCATTCTTCTTCTTCATCCCTATCACATTGAAGTAATACATATCTCATCAGTACATCTTACTGACTTTAGCCCTTCCCCGAGTCCCTTTGCTTTAACGCCCGCAGATCCGGACCCGTTGTGGCCGCACCATGGATTACAATTGTGGATCGCGCATCAGAGGTCGCAATGGTGGATCCAGTATGGCGGATTCTATATCGTGCGGGCTGATCGTAGTGGTAAAGGCGGATCCTGTGTCGCGTTGCCATCATCAACAATGGTTGTGGACCACAACCGAGGCAGCGGCTGATGATGGATCTTAAAGGACCGATCGTATGCCCATTTTCCGACGCTAGCTTTCGAGCTAACGCCGGAGCTAACTTACCTGCCGGCTCTGCTCCTCCGACAGACCTCCGCCTCTTACCCCGCTCCCCGGCTGGTTAGCTTTCCCCCTCGGCTAGCTTCCCAGCTAACACCGGAGATCCAGCTCAGCCCGCTAGATGAGGAGGTTTCATTGAACACACACGGAGCCTTGCGTCAAAAGCAGCCGATGCCTCACTCATCTGCCCCCAGAGCAGACGTAGCTGTAGCTAACACACCAAGCACGATCACGGTGAATACACCGCGTTCCACATTATTATGCAAATTGGATTTAAGGGTCATAAACATTCATTTTTTAGTTTTTGAATTAAACTCATGGATGGTATTGTGTCTCAGGGCTATTTGGATGATTGAAATCAATCTCAGACACCTGTGATAATTAGTTTTCCAGGTGAGCCCAATCAAAGGAAAACTACTTAAGAAGGATGTTCCACATTATTAAGCAAGCTATATGTTTCAGGCAAAATGGGGAAGAAAAAGGATCTCTCTGCTGCTGAAAAGCAGCAAATAGTGCAATACCTTGGTCAAGGTATCACAACATTGGATATTTCCAAAAGAATTGCGCGTGATCATCGGACGGTGAAGAAATTTGTCACTGATTCACAGCACAAGCGGGTTTGTTTCAGACAAACGCAAAATAAGGAAGATTTCTGCCAAACAAATGCGTAGGGTTAAGAGAGCAGCCACTAAAATGCCATTGAATAGCAGCAAACAGGTGTTTGAAGCCGCTGGTGCCTCTGGAGTCTCGCGAACTTCAAGATGTAGGATGCTCAAGAGGTTTGCAAGTGTCCTTAAACCTGTTATTCGGCCACCCCTAAACCAAGCTCACAAGCAAAAAAGGTTGCAGTGGGC
The DNA here is from genome assembly GCF_947347685.1 of Pleuronectes platessa. Classification (NCBI taxonomy): domain Eukaryota; kingdom Metazoa; phylum Chordata; class Actinopteri; order Pleuronectiformes; family Pleuronectidae; genus Pleuronectes; species Pleuronectes platessa. The sequence goes on from NC_070635.1 coordinate 3,442,378, forward strand.
TCAGGACTACATGAAGACTAACTTCCAAACTGTTTTGTTTACGGATGAGTGCCGTGCAACCCTTGATGGTCCTGATGGATGGAGTAGAGGATGGTTGGTGAATGGCCACCATGTCCCAACAAGGCTGAGACGTCAACAAGGAGGTGGCGGAGTCATGTTTTGGGCCGGAATCATGGGGAGAGAGCTGGTAGGACCCTTCAGGGTCCCTGACGGTGTGAAAATGACCTCGGCAAAGTACGTAGAGTTTCTGACTGACCACTTTCTTCCGTGGTACAAAAAGAAGAACCGTGCCTTCCGAAGCAAAATCATATTCATGCATGACAATGCACCATCTCATGCTGCAAAGAATACCTCTGGGGCATTGGCTGCTATGGGCATAAAAGGAGAGAAACTCATGGTGTGGCCCCCATCTTCCCCTGACCTTAACCCTATTGAGAACTTTTGGAGCATCATCAAGCAAAATATCTATGTGGGTGGAAGGCAGTTCACATCCAAGCAGGTGCTCTGGGAGGCTATTATGGCATCCTGCAAAGACATTAAAGCAGAAACTATCAAAGAATTCACAAGTTCAATGGATGCAAGAATTGTGAAGGTGATATCAAAGAAGGGGTCCTATGTTAACATGTAACTTGACCTGTTAAGATGATTTTGATTAAAACTTTTTTTGATTTCAGTAAATATGACCTCTTAATGCTGCACATTCAACAAATAACAATTTTTAGTTCTTTACAATGTAGTAAACACAGCAGCCGGGTGTTGTTGAAGTTGTTGATGATGAAGGAAGGACGCCGAGGACCAAGTAGTTTCAGTGTAACAAAGTTTATTACAAGAAATCACAGGTCAGGACGAGCTCTAGAGACTCGGAGACATCACACAGCCAAATGGTGAAATCTGACTTGCAGGGGATGTAAGCACACATATATAGGGAGTTTGGTTCCACCCATGACTTCAGGTATAATGCATCCCACATGGGATTTCTGACTGAATAAGGGCACATCTTTGTGTCCGAACATGAAGGCACACTAGTCAAGAACATTCCTTCTGAGCCCATCTGTTAACTGGTAAGAGATGGTTCCCTAGGTCAAAGGTCATCCCCCAAAGGGTAAAGTAAATAAGACACACATCTGGTGGACTCTCTGAGAATGTCTTTGTTTTTGGAAGCATATATCCACATGTTTTACTCTAACGAATATACGACAACAACCTATAAAATATCTTGAAACTTTGAAACTCAGAAACTCTGCATAATAATTTGGAACACTGCATTTTGAGTTTTTTATTTTTGAAAAAAATTCTGTTATCATTGGGAGGTTTGTTCAATAAAATTTGAATTATACTCTAACAGTTGATGACTTTGAAATTATACTGACTGGCTGTGCATTACTATTTAGGAAAAACTGAGCAAAGTGTAATTTGCATAATAATGTGGAACGCGGTGTAAACGTCAATAATAACAACAGTAACACCAGGTAAAAAAAAATGTTTTTAAAAAAGTGATTCATTGTGCTTCAGAGATGGAGGCGAGTTAAATTGTGAGTGAAACCACGGGGTCTCTTACCAGTGGAAGCGCCTCTAGTGGTGCTCAGCGCTGCCTCCCATCGCCTCTATGAGATGACTGTGGGGCCGTGGAGCTGCTGCAGTGGCGCTGGTGTCCCTGCGCTGACTATGCGCTGGCTGACTATGCGCTGGCTGACTATGCGCTGGCTGACTATGCGCTGGCTGACTATGCGCTGGCTGACTATGCGCTGGCTGACTATGCGCTGGCTGACTATGCCGCTTCCCCAGTTACTGTCGAGTCCGGTCCTTGCCCGGACCAGACAGCACGTGTTCGTAGATTCGAGGTTCAGATGGGAAAGGCAATTATTAAGACAAGTTCAATGTTCAAAAGTTTCACAGTAACAGCTAACGCTAGCGAGCTAATGCCTCAGACTTAGCTGTCTGAGGGGTAGCAGCAGCGAGCTAAAGCTAGCTTGCAGTGTTAATTTGCTGCTGCTACCCCTCAGACAGCTAAGTAGCCGCATATAACATGCCAATCATCGAGGCGGAGGCCCCCGGGACACTTAACATTTTCCGCAGGATCCAAGCTTCACCCTAATGCACAGTGTCGGCATTGTCAGCCCGGGCTCCAGCGTTAGCTTGCGTTAGTTCGCGAGCTAACGCTAGGCGGGGAGCCGGACTGTCTCTCCCCGGAGCCGGTGAGATGATGGCGGGGGTGATCCAAGGCAGCGTAACGAGACTCCCTACATGGGCATGTTGTGCAATTACGTAATTTTCTGTCGTAATCCCATTGGACGCACTTTAGAGTATCGTTTTGGACATAGGGGAACCACAACAAATCGCGGGAGTTGTTTTTTTCAAGAGTTTTTGGGACGGTAGACATGCCAGATACCCACAATAACATGTAGAAGCACTACAAAAGTGGAATTTTCATATGATGGGTCCTTTAATAAGCGGCAGTGGACAATGACTGTGGACTATAGTGGATCCGATCTGGATGGCGGATCATGATCTTGCTGCCTGCTGACCATGGACTATGATTGCAGCAGGACTGCTTGACATATAGTACTGAAGTTATCCTTCAAAATGTTTACCCTCATCGATGCTGCTAAAAACTTTAATCTTGATGATGTTTTCCTACACCTGACATCTATTGCACTTCTGTCCGCCCAGGGACAGGGATCCTCACATGTGGCTCTCTCTGAGATTTCTACGTATTTTTACCCTATTAAAAGGGTTTTTAGTAGTTTTTCCTTACTCTTGCTGAGCGTTAAGGACAGAGGATGTCAAACCATGTTAAAGCCCTATGAGCCGAATTGTGATTATTGAATATTGGCTATAAAAATCAAATTTGATTGATTGATTTCATAATTACCTCGGTTCCAGCAGGGATTGTGGGAAACGCCCCGTGTCAGCGCCTCCAGCTTAATCTGACTTTACCGCGAGCTCATTGGTTCATCAAACAGGAAGTGAAAACACGCCGCTCTCGCACTGATGAAGTGAGGAGGCGACGACACGATGTTAAAATGTCTCCTTCATCTTTTTGTCTTTGCTGTCGAAGCCGACACTTGAAACTGTGATTTCAAGTGAACTCTGATCTCAGTGTTTGTGTTTTTAATAAAAGGAAATGAAACCTAATCAGAGACTTGAAGTTCTGAGAAAAAACGTCACAGAAACAGCAGCGATTCAAATGAGCACTTTATTATTTGTCATTTTTTAATTCAGGGTGAGGGAGGAGGGGCGGACCATGCTGCTAACCTGTCAATCACTGTCGATAAAACAAACATAAAGCACAAATTCAGAAACAGCATCACAGGATTATGAACAAAACATAAACAGCATTTGAATAAAGTCACAAACGTCCTTCAGCTGTTAAACCAAACTTTGCTTTTATCTCGATTCCATTTACAAGTTTTATAACATTGGCAGAGGTAATTACTTTGAGTCTCTCAGCTCTTCCCGGGCTTTAATTTAATTACCTTCTGGACTCTGGCACAGCAAATGAAGCGCACGTCGTTGAGGGCGGTGTCGTCCCCTTTCCCCTGTCGGTCCTCCATCTTGGTCTGGATGCCGCAGATTACTCCATGGCCACAATTCTTGCTCCATTCGCCGTACACCCCCGAGTCCAGGCCTCTGCCCTCCAGCACGTGGCCACTGCTGCAGCGGAACCTGATGTTGTTGGCAGCGGTGTCGTCACCTCTGCCCTGTTGGCCCTCCACGCGGAGCTGGAAAGAGGTGAGCACGCCACTGGGGCAGTACTGAGGGTTGGACCATTCGCCCCAGCTGGAGACAAGAGCAGGAAACACAGCAGAGTGAATCAAATCTGAATAAGAGCCAAGGTTTGGTTTGGAAACACGAAGTCGAGACGTTTCAATATCTGAACCCTGAACTCCAAATCCTGGAAAAATAATGTTTTGATTTCCATGATGTAGAAACTGTCTCCAGCTTCCTGCTGCTTCCAAAACATATTTTTTTAAAACCTTATTCTTATTTAACCTTCACAGGACCGACAGGTTGGTTCCACTGAGACAAACGATCTGACCAGCTGAATAATTAAAGACATTGATAACAACCACCTCAGTGACTCAGAGAAATAAAGAGTTTCTACTGATAAGTTCATTTCTTTTCAGATTCCCTGCTTCTAAATACCAGCTCTCCACAGGGACAGCTGTATTTTAAAGTAATTAAAGTAAGAAAACCATAATGTGACCGAGCAGTTTACATAATGTTTGTTTCATGCTACAACTGAAAATCAAGTGGATTTACATCTGGGTCACATGAGTTTTTATATATTTCACAACAAGGCAAATTTAATTGATTCTATGCAGAGTTTTCTAATAATTTGACTGGTTATCATCATTTCTTGGATTCTCACATCTTTGTAGATCACTTCTCTTTCTTATGATCATTATTATCAGCACCAATGTTTGGTTTCATTACTTACAAGCCAGAATGAGACTCCACAGTGTAAGTTAAGCTCCGCTTCCCGTCTTTGCCGCAGATCAGGCGGATGCCGTTCAGGGCCGTGTTGTCACCTCCGCCCTGTTTGGCCTCCACCTGAGGAAACAGAGTTCAGTTCCCTGGAGTAGATCGGTTTAAACCAGTTTTTATTTGTTTAATTGCTGCACCCTCAACAAGCTCTCGTGATGTCACAGATCACAGCAGGTGAAGAGCAGCGTAGTATCTGGTACAACAGGAAGTAAAAGCATCTCCGGTTGTTGTATATTGTTCTCTGTTCATAATCAGGATTCTTTTGATCATTCATTAGGAACCAGTTAATCCTCATGACTGCAAACACAGTTTCCCAGTAGAAATGTTCTCTGAGATGCGGAACAATAAAACAAACTTTTACCTTTTTTCATTTACTTATTTTATTGATTTTTGTCCCATTATGTGGAAATAATAGAAATGAAGGTGTCTCTTCACAGCCAGTTTGAGTCAAAGGGACAATTCCATTACTTAATGTGACTTTGTGAAATAACGTGAGGAATGAAAAGCTGCATGGTCGAATCTCTGATGTATCTATATTTTAAAAGTTTCCTATTTTACCTTCAGGATGATAAAAACAAAGGTCACGAAAATGTTAAAAACACAATCTTCAGTTCTACATTTAAGGTCAAAATTAGTTGAATAACTAAATCAATAATTACATATATAAGTGATGAAGAATTTAAAATGTAGAACACATGAATTATGGACAAGCAGAATGTCTAATGAGATGAAGGCCTTCAGCTTTTTAGCCAGTGTACTTCCTGGAAAGCAAAAGTTAGTATTGGACTAAGCAATGGAAAGTTATTTTATATACCTCAGTAGGTTTAAGTTAAATAAAAAATAACTGATAAATGTTAGAAATCAGTTTCTTTACCCTGGTACTGAAGCCAATAGCAAAGTACTGGTCACGACACATCCCGGTCAACATCCATGTTCCCCACCGCTGTCCGTTTGTCACAGACAGCACAGATGTGGTTGATCGTCTGTTCACAACAGGTCTCCGCTGGAACAACCCCACGGACAACACGGCCAGCAAGGCCACGGCGCGGAGCAGACTCTTCATGTCGACAGCACTAAGTGGAAGGTTTTCAACGTGTTGATCGCGAAAAGATAACTCGTATTAAGCCATGTTTACAAACAGGGCTGGCCTTAGTACATTTAGGCAAGCTTCACTGAGACGTGCCTCTTTGTGGACTTTAGCCTCTTTTGCACAAGGACAGCTTCCACATTCATGTCTTCACACATGGCCTTGGCTGATGTTTGTGCACCCACAAAGCCTGTGGCTCTGTAGGACTCAAGAGCTTTTTCAGTCTTTTCAGTACACTTAATGCTACATCCACTTGCATTGTTTGGGACTGCAAGAGTTTGCTCACCTGCTGAATTTGAATCAACACATCATACCAGACCACTGTGCACAGTGAAAAGCAGAATGACCCCACTTCTTCTGCCAGAGACTGGGCTTCAATCCTGATGATTGGGTCTTTGGCCTGGATTCTCACCTCAGGCAGTGCCTCTCTTACAGCTGTGGCTTCATATCGCAGAGGTTCCACAGGTTTCACTTTGCTCGCCCAACTGGTTTCTGACCAGGGTTGACATTTTTCTTGAGGATGGCCCATCTCTGTGTAGAGGCAGAAAAACAGGCAGTATAGCTTCTGCACAATACCAACTACCTACTTTTGGCAGCATTAGAATTGACCAAACTGAGTGTATGTGCCCCACACGGCACAAACAAACCTCTTGGGTTTAATTGCAGTAGCCTGGCCTGAACTCACTTCTTCTTCCCTCTCATATTTGCCCCGTTGTCATACGACTGTCCTCTGCAGTCATCAAAGGCAATCTCCAACTCCTCCAGCCTCTTCAAAATCAGGGCAGACAAACTTTCACCAGTGGACTCCTCTGCTACTAGGAATCCCATGAAGTGCTCTTTAACCTGGGGGTCTTCTTCCAATGTCAAAATTCTTATCACTACTGACAGCTGTTCAATGTGGCTAACATCCGGGGTGCAATCTAAAATGAGGGAAAAGTATTTGCCTTTCTTTATTTCTTGCACCATTGTTGAGAGAATCTTTCCACTGATGCATTCAATCAACTCATTCTGGATGGTTTTGCCCAAGAACCTGTGGTGTGATGTTTCACATTTAATCTCGTGGATGTGGTCTTTCATCACTGGGTCAAACTGTGCAATAAGCTCAACCTCTTTCAAAAAGTTTCCATTTGAAGGAGAGTGGAGTATTTCTGTGTTTCCTCTAAATGCCATATTTCGCACATCCACCGACTCTGCTCTGCCTCTAAGAGGGCCTGCTCTTGTTTGTCCATGGTTGTACCTTGTTTTAATCGAGCTGCCAATTCTTTCCATGACGCCAAATTGTTCAGGTGTTCCGGACTATTTTCATGGCTGTTTAGAGCAGCACCAACTTCTTTTTATCCTTTCTCCATTTATTACGGTCCTGCTGAAGTACTGGTAGTCAAACCTTCCAATCATCTCTCCTTGGAAAAATGAAATAAGGTGTTACCTGATTTGGTCCGCTCCGAACAAACTCTGTCCTTATTGTGTTCGTGAGATGTGCAGGCCAGTCAGCAGGATCGGTTGGTAGTGGAGCGTCTGTTTGCTTGTTGCATCTGGAGGGCACGCGAAAAGCACTATTTCTCATCTAATATGCACAATTACTTCACACACTCACATAATTGTTGTAGTTTTAAAACCATTCTTGCTTGATATAAGATATTCAGCTGTTTGTATAACCTCTCTGCATTTTAATGGATCTCTATGAGAATGGAGGGGTGGGTGGGTAGATTCAGCTGTGAATTATGCTGGTACAGTATGGAGCACATGGTTGGCTCCATATATATGTATATACAGTATATACACATACATATAACAGTATTTAATAAATGTTTCCAAATGAGATATCTAATTACAATGTAATGTTACTGTATGACTGCATCATGAATGGTTCATGTAGATTAATTCTTGCAAAGTGTATCCTCATATTGTTTAAAAGAGAACCTCCTTGAGCCAAATGAGAAAAATAAAACATGAAGACAATGAGGTAAATGCTAACAATCTTTACATTCATGAGGAACACACCTGAGAAGAGTGTATGGGTGGAATCTGTGGAATCAGGATGATATACAACACGCTGGTCTGAAGTTTTTTGTAGTGGTTCTGGGTCTATACATATTGAGAGAACAGACAAGAGCAAATATATTGGCTGGATTAGAAATGGCTCGACATATTGTCACCTTTATATTAAATTATTTATTATCAGAAAAACCTGTTGAAACATTGCACTCGCCTGAGGATGCCGGCACAGCTGAGGTGCTTAGCTGTTCCTCGTCAATTGATGCAGCAGGTGGTCCCAGATATTTTAAAAGTGAATCTAAAATGATATAACAAAGTATGTATTATCATTATTTGTTAAATGTAGCTATTATGAAGTTATTAAGCATTTTGGTGAATTTGGACAGCCTGACATACTTTTTTCACCCCAACATGCATAGCTCTTGATTAGTGGAATCATGTCTTAATTTAATACACCAAAACTAACGTTGTTATAATTTCTCTAATTTCAATTTCATGACAAAATGTAAATGACGCAAATCGCGGTACAGCTGAACTTGCACTATGTTTTGCTAAAGATAGCCTGATGTTTCGACTGAATGGCAATAACAAGGAACGTCACACGTCACTGACTAGCTAGTGTTAGCTAACTTCCAAAATTACATACAATCCATTCGCTAAAGTTGACAATACAACACTTGGATTTTCACCAGTTTTCCTAATTTGTTGTCAAGTTGCCGTGTTTTTCTTCCTTAATGGGTGTGCTATGCAACGAGTAAGATATTTGTAGTGTTGTTGCACTAGCTATTGGCTTTATCTGTGCGCCACTGGTGTAATTTATGACTGGCTGGCCTTCAATATTTTAATCAATCAATCAAATTTTATTTGTATAGCCCATATTCACAAAATACAAATCGTCTCATAGGGCTTTAACAGGGTGTGACATCCTCTGCCCTTAACCCTCAGCAAGAGTAAGGAAAAACTACTAAAAACCCTTTTAACAGGGTAAAAATACGTAGAAACCTCAGAGAGACACATGTGAGGATCCCTCTCCCAGGACGAACAGAAGCGATGCCAGAGATGCCACGTGCAGGAAAACATCATCAAGATTAAAGTTTTTAGCAGCATTTGATGAGGGTAAACATCCCGAAGGACAACCCCAACATGACATGCCAAGCAGTCCCGCTGCAATCACAGTCTATGGTCAGCAACCAGCAGGACCACGATCCACCATCCAGACCAGACGCCACTCCAGTCCTCAGTCACCGTCCACCGCCTCCCACCAGGACCCACCAAGAGCCACCACCGCGGCCCTGGTCCATCATGTCTTTTTTGTATAATGTAGAATAAATGAACATATAATTTTTGATATACCCACCTTAAAGAACTATGTGACAGGGAGTAGGACAGCTTTCAATGACAACGGTACATCTTTTCTTCTTTACTCCTGTTTTCCGAGGCTTAAATAAATAATCAATCAAAAGTGCCCGGGGAAATTTTGGTATTCATGAAAGTTTTTTTTTTGTGATTCAATCTTGGCTAAGAACAGGATTTAAGGATTTACCTTTCTCCTTGGCACGTTTCTGTGACGCTCAGTCATTTATGTTTATGGTTTTCTATTTCCTGTTTTATTTTGTAGCCCCGCTGTCACTGTCTTGTTTCAGCTTCTCACTTCCTGTCGTTAATTGTCTTCTCTATCCTCATGTGTTTCACCTGGTGTATTGCCCCGGCCTTCCTGCTGTGTATTTAAGCCTCTGTTTCCCTTTGTCTGGTGTCGGTTTGTACTCGTTGTTTTCTCCCCACGTCGTGAGAATAGGTTTGTTTCTTCCAGCTGTCTCGACCAGCTTCCTCGTTCCTTGTTCTCTGTGCGCCTTGTCGCCAGTTACTTATGTTAGTGTTCCTGTTTTGTTTTTGTCTTGTTTAAACCTTTTTATTATATTAAATACCTTTTGTTTGATAACCTCTGCATCCTGGGTCCATCTCCTCCCTGCAAACCGTAACAGAACAAACCGACCAAACTATGGAGTCAGCAGAGGCTAGTTTTTTTAGTTTTCTTTTCTCAAACCCTTTTGAGGGAACCCGCCTTCAACAGAGGTCTGCAGTTGGTGGGGGAGGTCGGAGCAGTAACCCGTATTACGGAACCCGCCTGGCTTTTGGTGGACCCCGCAGCCTTCAGCAGAGGTCTGCAGTTGGTGGCAGAGGTGAGAGGACTAACCTCGCACCCGTAAAGCCAGCTCGCAGGCACCATCCCCCAGCCGTAGTCCTCTACGCTGGAAGCGACGGGGTTTTTTGGGGACCCCCCAACCTCAAGGGGTTTCCTCTGGCTGATTGCGGACGTGAGAGAGGGGGGATCCACAGCCGAAGCAGGGACCAGCATGCTCACAGGGACCAGCCACCTACAGTCCCGACTGGGTCGCAGTCCCCAGCTCCACGCCGGAGGCTCCCAGCTGATGTCTCTCATTCTTCGACGTCAGTGGTCCTCACAGCGGCGTCTGCTCCATCACCTGCTTCGGTTCCAGCTCCACGCCGGAGGCTTCCAGCTGATGTCTCTCGTTCTCCGACGTCAGTGGTCCTCACAGCGGCGTCAACTCCCGCACCTGCTTCGGTTCCAGCTCCACGCCGGAGGCTTCCAGCTGATGTCTCTCGTTCTCCGACATCAGTGGTCCTCACAGCGGCGTCTACTCCCGCACCTGCTCCGGTCCCAGCTCCACGCCGGAGGCTTCCAGCTGATGTCTCTCGTTCTCTGACGTCAGTGGTCCTCACAGCGGCGTCTGCTCCAGCATCAGCTCCTGTGCCTGCTCCGCGCCGGAGGCTCTTGGCTGACGTCCTCTGTGTTTCGGCGTCGGAGATCCTCGCGGTGCCAGCTCCGCACCCAGCTCCCGTGCCTGCTCCGCGCCGGAGGCTCTCGGCTGACGTCCTCCGTGTTTCGGCGTCGGAGATCCTCGCGGTGCCAGCTCCGCACCCAGCTCCTGTGCCTGCTCCGCGCCGGAGGCTCTCGGCTGACGTCCTCCGTGTTTCGGCGTCGGAGATCCTCGCGGTGCCAGCTCCGCACCCAGCTCCTGTGCCTGCTCCGCGCCGGAGGCTCTCGGCTGACGTCCTCTGTGTTTCGGCGTCGGAGATCCTCGCGGTGCCAGCTCTGCACCCAGCCCCGGTCCCTGCTCCCGTGCCTGCTCCGCGCCGGAGGCTCTCGGCTGACGTCCTCCGTGTTTCGGCGTCGGAGATCCTCGCGGTGCCAGCTCTGCACCCAGCCCCGGTCCCTGCTCCCGTGCCTGCTCCGCGCCGGAGGCTCTCGGCTGGCGTCCTCTGTGTTGCGGCGTCGGAGATCCTCGCGGTGCCATCTCCAGTTCTTGCCCCACGCCCAGGGTTGAGGCCGGAGCTCTTGCCCTCAGCCCCTGACTGGTCTTCGGTCCACCTGCCCGTGCAGCCCCCGTGCTGGGCTCCGGACCGCCCTTCCGAGCCTCCAAACTCTGTCCCTGAGTGGCCATGGCGCAGCCCTCCTGAGCCTCAGAACTCTGTCCCGGAGCGGCCAAGGCGCCGCCCTCCTGAGGAGCTCCCGTGTTTGGCTCCTGACCGGCCTCCAGGTCGTCCAGCTGAGCCCTTGAACTCTGTCCCTGAGCGGCCACGGCACCGCCCCCAAGAGCCTCAGAACTCTGCTCTTGTGCGGCCACGGCGCCGTCCTCCCGAGCCTCTGCGCTCAGCCCCGAAGCGGCCACGGAGCCGTCGGGTTGAGACTATGTACTTTGTCCCTGACCGGCCTCCGGGCCGTCCTCCTGAGGAGCCCCCGTGTTGCGTTCCTGTCCGGCCTCGGGGCCGTCCACCTGAGACATTATGCCAGGTTCCGAAGCGGCCACGGAGCCGTCGGTCCGAGAACCTGGGCACGTCCCGGAGTCCCTCCTCCGGTTCCCCCCTCCTCCCTCCCGATTCGGTGCTCGTTATGGACCGTCTGGGATCCGGTCCTTGAGGGGGGGGTACTGTGACGCTCAGTCATTTATGTTTATGGTTTTCTATTTCCTGTTTTATTTTGTAGCCCCGCTGTCACTGTCTTGTTTCAGCTTCTCACTTCCTGTCGTTAATTGTCTTCTCTATCCTCATGTGTTTCACCTGGTGTATTGCCCCGGCCTTCCTGCTGTGTATTTAAGCCTCTGTTTCCCTTTGTCTGGTGTCGGTTTGTACTCGTTGTTTTCTCCCCACGTCGTGAGAATAGGTTTGTTTCTTCCAGCTGTCTCGACCAGCTTCCTTGTTCTCTGTGCGCCTTGTCGCCAGTTACTTATGTTAGTGTTCCTGTTTTGTTTTTGTCTTGTTTAAACCTTTTTATTATATTAAATACCTTTTGTTTGATAACCTCTGCATCCTGGGTCCATCTCCTCCCTGCAAACCGTAACAGTTTCTCTTCTTCTTTCTTTCTTTTCTCCTTAAATTGCGCCCCGGATTGCTTTTGCCTCTTCATTATTTCTTTTTTCCTCAAAGCTGCTAGGACACACACACTCTAATTATACACCTCAATGTGCCAGCATGTTCTGATAACATCAGAGGGGCGTTTGAGCATTTAGTCAATATCCTTGATATCAAATGTTAATCCCCTCCACTAGTTTGGTCTTTGTCAGCGCTAGTTGGACATTGTTTGCACTAGTTCAGCATCTTACTGTGCTAGTTGAACACAATTTTTTACTAGTCACTCTTTTTAGCCACTGGTGGCACTTTTGTTCAACTAGTTACAACAGAAACTGTACTAGTAACACTGTGCCCCGCACTAGTAGCACAAAAGTCCCTCCTAGTTGGCGTTTTGCCGCACTAGTGGCCCTCTGGACCGAACTTGTAATGCTGAAAGTGTTACTAGCTGACTAGTGACCTGCAAAAGCTCTGACATGTTAGCTAGTCAAACATGGATTCAGCTCACTAGTAAACTAGTGGCCTACAATTTTCTGCACTAGATGAACTAGTGGGAGCTCAAATGCACACTAGTTTACTAGTGGGGTCGAAATACCCCTTCTTTACCAGTTAAAGCCTATTTTGACCTTACAAACTATTTTGACCTTAGCAAACTAGTGAGGTGCAAAGTGTGTAGTCCACTAGTTTCTGAAAAAGAGTGACTAGTAAGATTTTTTGTCCAACTAGTAAAGTAAGATGCTGAACTAGTGTGACCAAATGTCCAACCAGCAGGGAGCCGTTGTGGCCAGCCGGTCGTACACATCTGTGCTGAATGTGACAAACGGAGAGCGGTGTGGAACATGGAGGGGGCCCGAGATGGGTCTTGACCAGTTCTTTGCTATTGACTTCAGTACCAGGGTAAAGACAATGATTTCTATCATTTATCACAGTTCCTTTTTATTTAACTTAAACCTACTGAGGCAAATAATGTTACTTTCAATTGCTTAGTCCGATATTAACTTTTGCTCTCCAGGTAGTACACTGGCTGAAAAGCTGAAGGCCATTATCTCATTAGACATTCTGCTTGTCCATAATTCATGTATTCTACATTATAAATTTAAATTTAAATCACTTTTGCCAAATCATGACTTATATATATATAATTATTGAATTTGTTATTCAACAAATTTTCACCTTAAATGTAGAACTGAGTTTTGTTTTTATCATTTTCGTGACTTTTGTTTTTATCATCCTGAAGGTAAAATAGTAAACTTTTAAAATATAAATACAACAGAGTTTCAACCATGCAGCTTTTCATTCCTCACATTGTTTCACAAAGTCACATTAAGTAATGAAATTGTCCCTCTGACTCACACTGGATGTGAAGAGACATCTTAATTTGTATTATTCCAACATAATGGGACAAAAATCAATGAAATAAGTTAATGAAAAAAGGGGAAAGTAGTTTTATTGTTCTGCAGCTCAGAGAATATTTTTATACTGGGAAACTGTGTTTGCAGTCATGACGATTAACTGGTTTCTAACGAATGATCATAAGAATCCTGATTATGTACAGAGAACAATTTACCACAACCACAGATGTATTAACTTTCTGTTGAACAGGATACTACATCACATGCGCTTGTTGCTGTTGCATTTATTAAACAAATAAAAACTGGTTTAATCCGATCTGTTCCTAAGAACTGAACTCTGTTTCCTCAGGTGGATTCCAAACAGGGGGATGACGACGACACGGCCATGAACGGCATCCGCCTCATCTGCAGCAAAGTTCGGGACCGGAGCTTAACTTACACTGTGGAGTCTCATTCTGGCCAGTAAGTGTTCTGTACTGGTACCAGTGTCCAATCAGGCACCTTTCATGAAGTGGACAACAATTAAATCCAGTATCAAAATGTGTTAACGCTTTGAAGATCAGTTATACACTGTGTGTATTTTAATCATCAAATCTGCAGTTTTTTGTAATAATACTTTTCTTAACTCATAGTGATTTGTATTTGTATGTATATGATTTACAAAATCCATCTAATTAAAGTAGGTAAAATTATATAAAAACAAACATTGGTGCTGATAATAATTATCATAAAAAAAGAGAAGTGATTTACAAAGATGTTACTGATTCCGAGAAATGATGATAACAAATCAGATTATTAGAAAACTCTATATAGAACAAATTAAATTTGCCTTTTCACAGGGATTAGTTGTGAAATATATAAAAACTCATGTGACCCAGACGTCTCGACTTCGTGTTTCCAAACCACACCTTGGCTCTTATTCAGATTTGATTCACTCTGCTGTGTTTCCTGCTCTCGTCTCCAGCTGGGGCGACTGGTCCCTACCTCAGTACTGCCCCGAATGATCATAAGAATCCATATACGTTACATCAATATTATTTTAAGGAAATACTGAAAAATGCAGAAGCAATGTCTTCAAACTAAAACTATGAAAGAAAGTTATAGTGATGGAAAAAAGAGAAAAGTTGGAACCAGAGGATGTTTGACATTTAGGAGAATAAAGACTAGAGACAAATAAAAGGAATGATGTTGCACCTTGTTCTGAGACAAATTGAGATTTGTGAATATGGGCTGTACAAATATAAAATATTAGATTGATTACTGTCTCCACATCTTTATGAAACTGTGAGACACTTTACACCTAAATATTAATATCAATATTCATGTATTATGGCCTAGGAAGATGGTTTGAAAAATTGTCTTTGAAAAATATCTTGCAATGTAACAGAAAGTAGAAACAATTATCCATGATCCACCTTTGTTCAGACCCAAACTTTTATGGGTTCTTTCTTTGCCCATGTGTCTACCTTACTACAAGTTATGTGGAAATTCACTCATGCGCTTTTATGTAATCCTACTGACAAACGTAGGTGAAAACATAACCTCCTTCACAGAGGTAAAAATACCCTTTAGACAGAGGGAGACACTGAAGATCAAGATATTCACTTGACTGTCTTTCTAGAGTCTCTGTGACAAAGTAACACATCAATATCTGAGAAGACAAAAACAGGAATTGACGTTTATTTTTCTTCAAATGTGACAACATTTCTAAAATTTCTTCTGATCCACTAATCAATTAATCCTCTAACTATTCCATTCACTATTAGCTATCGAAACTGAGTAAATTATCTGTTGTTCAATAATCAATAACTCTGCTGTCACAGGACGTGGTACAGTGTCCAGGTCGAGTTACTGCAGAGCTCGGGCTTTTGTGCCCAGAGGGCGTCTCTCTGCTGGAGCCGCGTGGTTGCACCAGATGTTCAACATCTCCGGACTGATTGATGTAGAGTTCACTGCCTCCATGAAATCATTATTCTATATTTTCATGTGTGGAGTCAGAAAAGTCACAGGTTTTTAGAGAGATGATGGACAGCTCCACTTGTTACATCACTGTCATCTAGTGGAGAAATTAAACAGGATTCATATTGTTCCTGTTGGTTTCGAGCACTGAAATGATTAGTGGACCATTAGAATTAGATCATAGTCACTGGAACACCAGTGCAACTGATCATTATTAGTCAGTTTAAGTGTTTTTTCACCAGCTGCCTATTTTTTTGGAAGATGTTATTGATGAACTTTAAAATCCTGCACCACCGTCTTTGTCAGGTCTTAAACTGTAAATTAATGAATAACCCCTCTCGTCATTTCCTAATTACCTCGGTTCCAGCAGGAATTGTTGGAAACGCTCCTGTCAGCGCCTCCAGCGTAATCTGAATTTACTGTGAGCTCATTGGTTAATCAGACAGGAAGTGAAAACACGCCGCTCTCGTGCTGATGAGGTGAGGAGGCGACGACATAATATAAAAATGGCTCCTTCATCTTTTTGTCTTTGCTGCCGAAGCCGACACTTGAAACTTTCTCTTGAAAGCTAAATACTAACAACTGTCAGTTATTTGTCGACTGAACTCTGATCTCAGTGTTTGTGTTTTTAATAAAAGGAAATGAAACCTAATCATAGATTTGAAGTTTTGAGAAAAAAACGTCACAGAAACAGCAGCGATTCAAATGAGCACTTTATTATTAATCATTGTTTAATTCAGGGTTAGGGAGGAGGGGCGGACCATGCTGCTAACCTGTCAATCACAGGTGAGCGGACCATGCTGCTAACCTGTCAATCACTGTCGATAAAAAAAACATAAAGCACAAATTCAGAAACAGAGTCACAGGATTATGAACAAAACAACATTTGAATAAAGTCACAAACGTCTTTCAACTGTTACATCACACATTTACAAGTTTTATAACATTGGCAGAGTTAATTACTTTGAGTCTCTCAGCTCTTTCTGGGCTTTAATTTAATTACCTGCTTGGGTACGGCACAGCAATGGAAGCGCACGTCGTTGAGGGTGGTGTCGTCCCCTCTCCCCTGTCGGGCCTCCATCTTGGTCTCGATGCCGCAGATTCCTCCATGGCCACAATTCTTGCTCCATTCGCCGTACACCCCCCAGTCCAGGCCGCTGCCCTCCAGCACGTGGCCACTGCTGCAGCGGAACCTGATGTTGTTGGCAGCGGTGCCGTCACCTCTGCCCTGTTGGCCCTCCACGCGGAGCTGGAAAGAGGTGAGCACGCCAGTGTGGCAGTACTGAGGGTTGGACCATTCGCCCCAGCTGGAGACAAGAGCAGGAAACACAGCAGAGTGAATCAAATCTGAATAAGAGCCAAGGTTTGGTTTGGAAACACGAAGTCGAGACGTTTCAACATCTGAACCCTGAACTCCAAATCCTGGAAAAATAATGTTTTGATTTCCATGATGTAGAAACTGTCTCCAGCTTCCTGCTGCTTCCAAAACATATTTTTTTAAAACCTTATTCTTATTTAACCTTCACAGGACCGACAGGTTGGTTCCACTGAGACAGACGATCTGACCAGCTGAATAATTAAAGACATTGATAACAACCACCTCAGTGACTCAGAGAAATAAAGAGTTTCTACTGATAAGTTCATTTCTTTTCAGATTCCCTGCTGCTAAATACCAGCTCTCCACACAGGGACAGCTGTATTTTAAAGAAATTAAAGTAAGAAAACCATAATGTGACCGAGCAGTTTACATAATGTTTGTTTCATGCTACAACTGAAAATCAAGTGGATTTACATCTGGGTCACGTGAGTTTTTATATATTTCACAACAAGGCAAATTTAATTGATTCTATGCAGAGTTTTCTAATAATTTGACTGGTTATCATCATTTCTTGGATTCTGTCACATCTTTGTAGATCACTTCTCTTTCTTATGATCATTATTATCAGCACCAATGTTTGGTTTTATTACTTACAAGCCAGAATGAGACTCCACAGTGTAAGTTAAGCTCCGCTTCCCGTCTTTGCCGCAGATGAGGCGAATGCCGTTCAGGGCCGTGTTGTCACCTCCGCCCTGTTTGGCCTCCACCTGAGGAAACAGAGTTCAGTTCCCTGGAGTAGATCGGTTTAAACCAGTTTTTATTTGTTTAATTGCTGCACCCTCAACAAGCTCTCGTGATGTCACAGATCACAGCAGGTGAAGAGCAGCGTAGTATCTGGTACAACAGGAAGTAAAAGCATCTCCGGTTGTTGTATATTGTTCTCTGTTCATAATCAGGATTCTTTTGATCATTCATTAGGAACCAGTTAATCCTCATGACTGCAAACACAGTTTCCCAGTAGAAATGTTCTCTGAGATGCGGAACAATAAAACAAACTTTTACCTTTTTTCATTTACTTATTTTATTGATTTTTGTCCCATTATGTGGAAATAATAGAAATGAAGGTGTCTCTTCACAGCCAGTTTGAGTCAAAGGGACAATTCCATTACTTAATGTGACTTTGTGAAATAACGTGAGGAATGAAAAGCTGCATGGTCGAATCTCTGATGTATCTATATTTTAAAAGTTTCCTATTTTACCTTCAGGATGATAAAAACAAAGGTCACGAAAATGTTAAAAACACAATCTTCAGTTCTACATTTAAGGTCAAAATTAGTTGAATAACTAAATCAATAATTACATATATAAGTGATGAAGAATTTAAAATGTAGAACACATGAATTATGGACAAGCAGAATGTCTAATGAGATGAAGGCCTTCAGCTTTTTAGCCAGTGTACTTCCTGGAAAGCAAAAGTTAGTATTGGACTAAGCAATGGAAAGTTATTTTATATACCTCAGTAGGTTTAAGTTAAATAAAAAATAACTGATAAATGTTAGAAATCAGTTTCTTTACCCTGGTACTGAAGCCAATAGCAAAGTACTGGTCACGACACATCCCGGTCAACATCCATGTTCCCCACCGCTGTCCGTTTGTCACAGTCAGCACAGATGTGGTTGATCGTCTGTTCATTAGGGCTGCCCGCTGGAACAACCCCACGGACAACACGGCCAGCAAGGCCACGGCGCGGAGCAGACTCTCCATGTCGACAGCACTAAGTGGAAGGTTTTCAACGTGTTGATCGCGAAAAGATAACTCGTATTAAGCCATGTTTACAAACAGGGCTGGCCTTAGTACATTTAGGCAAGCTTCACTGAGACGTGCCTCTTTGTGGACTTTAGCCTCTTTTGCCCAAGGACAGCTTCCACATTCATGTCTTCACACATGGCCTTGGCTGATGTTTGTGCACCCACAAAGCCTGTGGCTCTGTAGGACTCAAGAGCTTTTTCAGTCTTTTTCAGTACACTTAATGCTACATCCACTTGCATTGTTTGGGACTGCAAGAGTTTGCTCACCTGCTGAATTTGAATCAACACATCATACCAGACCACTGTGCACAGTGAAAAGCAGAATGACCCCACTTCTTCTGCCAGAGACTGGGCTTCAATCCTGATGATTGGGTCTTTGGCCTGGATTCTCACCTCAGGCAGTGCCTCTCTTACAGCTGTGGCTTCATATCGCAGAGGTTCCACAGGTTTCACTTTGCTCGCCCAACTGGTTTCTGACCAGGGTTGACATTTTTCTTGAGGATGGCCCATCTCTGTGTAGAGGCAGAAAAACAGGCAGTATAGCTTCTGCACAATACCAACTACCTACTTTTGGCAGCATCAGAATTGACCAAACTGAGTGTATGTGCCCCACACGGCACAAACAAACCTCTTGGGTTTAATTGCAGTAGCCTGGCCTGAACTCACTTCTTCTTCCCTCTCATATTTGCCCCGTTGTCATACGACTGTCCTCTGCAGTCATCAAAGGCAATCTCCAACTCCTCCAGCCTCTTCAAAATCAGGGCAGACAAACTTTCACCAGTGGACTCCTCTGCTACTAGGAATCCCATGAAGTGCTCTTTAACCTGGGGGTCTTCTTCCAATGTCAAAATTCTTATCACTACTGACAGCTGTTCAATGTGGCTAACATCCGGGGTGCAATCTAAAATGAGGGAAAAGTATTTGCCTTTCTTTATTTCTTGCACCATTGTTGAGAGAATCTTTCCACTGATGCATTCAATCAACTCATTCTGGATGGTTTTGCCCAAGAACCTGTGGTGTGATGTTTCACATTTAATCTCGTGGATGTGGTCTTTCATCACTGGGTCAAACTGTGCAATAAGCTCAACCTCTTTCAAAAAGTTTCCATTTGAAGGAGAGTGGAGTATTTCTGTGTTTCCTCTAAATGCCATATTTCGCACATCCACCGACTCTGCTCTGCCTCTAAGAGGGCCTGCTCTTGTTTGTCCATGGTTGTACCTTGTTTTAATCTAGCTGCCAATTCTTTCCATGACGCCAAATTGTTCAGGTGTTCCGGACTATTTTCATGGCTGTTTAGAGCAGCACCAACTTCTTTTTATCCTTTCTCCATTTATTACGGTCCTGCTGAAGTACTGGTAGTCAAACCTTCCAATCATCTCTCCTTGGAAAAATGAAATAAGGTGTTACCTGATTTGGTCCGCTCCGAACAAACTCTGTCCTTATTGTGTTCGTGAGATGTGCAGGCCAGTCAGCAGGATCGGTTGGTAGTGGAGCGTCTGTTTGCTTGTCGCATGTTGTATGACTGCATCATGAATGGTTCATGTAGATTAATTCTTGCAAAGTGTATCCTCATATTGTTTAAAAGAGAACCTCCTTGAGCCAAATGAGAAAAATAAAACATGAAGACAATGAGGTAAATGCTAACAATCTTTACATTCATGAGGAACACACCTGAGAAGAGTGTATGGGTGGAATCTGTGGAATCAGGATGATATACAACACGCTGGTCTGAAGTTTTTTGTAGTGGTTCTGGGTCTATACATATTGAGAGAACAGACAAGAGCAAATATATTGGCTGGATTAGAAATGGCTCGACATATTGTCACCTTTATATTAAATTATTTATTATCAGAAAAACCTGTTGAAACATTGCACTCGCCTGAGGATGCCGGCACAGCTGAGGTGCTTAGCTGTTCCTCGTCAATTGATGCAGCAGGTGGTCCCAGATATTTTAAAAGTGAATCTAAAATGATATAACAAAGTATGTATTATCATTATTTGTTAAATGTAGCTATTATGAAGTTATTAAGCATTTTGGTGAATTTGGACAGCCTGACATACTTTTTTCACCCCAACATGCATAGCTCTTGATTAGTGGAATCATGTCTTAATTTAATACACCAAAACTAACATTGTTATAATTTCTCTAATTTCAATTTCATGACAAAATGTAAATGACGCAAATCGCGGTACAGCTGAACTTGCACTATGTTTTGCTAAAGATAGCCTGATGTTTCGACTGAATGGCAATAACAAGGAACGTCACACGTCACTGACTAGCTAGTGTTAGCTAACTTCCAAAATTACATACAATCCATTCGCTAAAGTTGACAATACAACACTTGGATTTTCACCAGTTTTCCTAATTTGTTGTCAAGTTGCCGTGTTTTTCTTCCTTAATGGGTGTGCTATGCAACGAGTAAGATATTTGTAGTGTTGTTGCACTAGCTATTGGCTTTATCTGTGCGCCACTGGTGTAATTTATGACTGGCTGGCCTTCAATATTTTAATCAATCAATCAAATTTTATTTGTATAGCCCATATTCACAAAATACAAATCGTCTCATAGGGCTTTAACAGGGTGTGACATCCTCTGCCCTTAACCCTCAGCAAGAGTAAGGAAAAACTACTAAAAACCCTTTTAACAGGGTAAAAATACGTAGAAACCTCAGAGAGACACATGTGAGGATCCCTCTCCCAGGACGAACAGAAGCGATGCCAGAGATGCCACGTGCAGGAAAACATCATCAAGATTAAAGTTTTTAGCAGCATTTGATGAGGGTAAACATCCCGAAGGACAACCCCAACATGACATGCCAAGCAGTCCCGCTGCAATCACAGTCTATGGTCAGCAACCAGCAGGACCACGATCCACCATCCAGACCAGACGCCACTCCAGTCCTCAGTCACCGTCCACCGCCGCCCACCAGGACCCACCAAGAGCCACCACCGCGGCCCTGGTCCATCATGTCTTTTTTGTATAATGTAGAATAAATGAACATATAATTTTTGATATACCCACCTTAAAGAACTATGTGACAGGGAGTAGGACAGCTTTCAATGACAACGGTACATCTTTTCTTCTTTACTCCTGTTTTCCGAGGCTTAAATAAATAATCAATCAAAAGTGCCCGGGGAAATTTTGGTATTCATGAAAGTTTTTTTTTTGTGATTCAATCTTGGCTAAGAACAGGATTTAAGGATTTACCTTTCTCCTTGGCACGTTTCTGTGACGCTCAGTCATTTATGTTTATGGTTTTCTATTTCCTGTTTTATTTTGTAGCCCCGCTGTCACTGTCTTGTTTCAGCTTCTCACTTCCTGTCGTTAATTGTCTTCTCTATCCTCATGTGTTTCACCTGGTGTATTGCCCCGGCCTTCCTGCTGTGTATTTAAGCCTCTGTTTCCCTTTGTCTGGTGTCGGTTTGTACTCGTTGTTTTCTCCCCACGTCGTGAGAATAGGTTTGTTTCTTCCAGCTGTCTCGACCAGCTTCCTCGTTCCTTGTTCTCTGTGCGCCTTGTCGCCAGTTACTTATGTTAGTGTTCCTGTTTTGTTTTTGTCTTGTTTAAACCTTTTTATTATATTAAATACCTTTTGTTTGATAACCTCTGCATCCTGGGTCCATCTCCTCCCTGCAAACCGTAACAGAACAAACCGACCAAACTATGGAGTCAGCAGAGGCTAGTTTTTTTAGTTTTCTTTTCTCAAACCCTTTTGAGGGAACCCGCCTTCAACAGAGGTCTGCAGTTGGTGGGGGAGGTCGGAGCAGTAACCCGTATTACGGAACCCGCCTGGCTTTTGGTGGACCCCGCAGCCTTCAGCAGAGGTCTGCAGTTGGTGGCAGAGGTGAGAGGACTAACCTCGCACCCGTAAAGCCAGCTCGCAGGCACCATCCCCCAGCCGTAGTCCTCTACGCTGGAAGCGACGGGGTTTTTTGGGGACCCCCCAACCTCAAGGGGTTTCCTCTGGCTGATTGCGGACGTGAGAGAGGGGGGATCCACAGCCGAAGCAGGGACCAGCATGCTCACAGGGACCAGCCACCTACAGTCCCGACTGGGTCGCAGTCCCCAGCTCCACGCCGGAGGCTCCCAGCTGATGTCTCTCATTCTTCGACGTCAGTGGTCCTCACAGCGGCGTCTGCTCCATCACCTGCTTCGGTTCCAGCTCCACGCCGGAGGCTTCCAGCTGATGTCTCTCGTTCTCCGACGTCAGTGGTCCTCACAGCGGCGTCAACTCCCGCACCTGCTTCGGTTCCAGCTCCACGCCGGAGGCTTCCAGCTGATGTCTCTCGTTCTCCGACATCAGTGGTCCTCACAGCGGCGTCTACTCCCGCACCTGCTCCGGTCCCAGCTCCACGCCGGAGGCTTCCAGCTGATGTCTCTCGTTCTCTGACGTCAGTGGTCCTCACAGCGGCGTCTGCTCCAGCATCAGCTCCTGTGCCTGCTCCGCGCCGGAGGCTCTTGGCTGACGTCCTCTGTGTTTCGGCGTCGGAGATCCTCGCGGTGCCAGCTCCGCACCCAGCTCCCGTGCCTGCTCCGCGCCGGAGGCTCTCGGCTGACGTCCTCCGTGTTTCGGCGTCGGAGATCCTCACGGTGCCAGCTCCGCACCCAGCTCCTGTGCCTGCTCCGCGCCGGAGGCTCTCGGCTGACGTCCTCTGTGTTTCGGCGTCGGAGATCCTCGCGGTGCCAGCTCTGCACCCAGCCCCGGTCCCTGCTCCCGTGCCTGCTCCGCGCCGGAGGCTCTCGGCTGACGTCCTCCGTGTTTCGGCGTCGGAGATCCTCGCGGTGCCAGCTCTGCACCCAGCCCCGGTCCCTGCTCCCGTGCCTGCTCCGCGCCGGAGGCTCTCGACTGGCGTCCTCTGTGTTGCGGCGTCGGAGATCCTCGCGGTGCCATCTCCAGTTCTTGCCCCACGCCCAGGGTTGAGGCCGGAGCTCTTGCCCTCAGCCCCTGACTGGTCTTCGGTCCACCTGCCCGTGCAGCCCCCGTGCTGGGCTCCGGACCGCCCTTCCGAGCCTCCAAACTCTGTCCCTGAGTGGCCATGGCGCAGCCCTCCTGAGCCTCAGAACTCTGTCCCGGAGCGGCCAAGGCGCCGCCCTCCTGAGGAGCTCCCGTGTTTGGCTCCTGACCGGCCTCCAGGTCGTCCAGCTGAGCCCTTGAACTCTGTCCCTGAGCGGCCACGGCACCGCCCCCAAGAGCCTCAGAACTCTGCTCTTGTGCGGCCACGGCGCCGTCCTCCCGAGCCTCTGCGCTCAGCCCCGAAGCGGCCACGGAGCCGTCGGGTTGAGACTATGTACTTTGTCCCTGACCGGCCTCCGGGCCGTCCTCCTGAGGAGCCCCCGTGTTGCGTTCCTGTCCGGCCTCGGGGCCGTCCACCTGAGACATTATGCCAGGTTCCGAAGCGGCCACGGAGCCGTCGGTCCGAGAACCTGGGCACGTCCCGGAGTCCCTCCTCCGGTTCCCCCCTCCTCCCTCCCGATTCGGTGCTCGTTATGGACCGTCTGGGATCCGGTCCTTGAGGGGGGGGTACTGTGACGCTCAGTCATTTATGTTTATGGTTTTCTATTTCCTGTTTTATTTTGTAGCCCCGCTGTCACTGTCTTGTTTCAGCTTCTCACTTCCTGTCGTTAATTGTCTTCTCTATCCTCATGTGTTTCACCTGGTGTATTGCCCCGGCCTTCCTGCTGTGTATTTAAGCCTCTGTTTCCCTTTGTCTGGTGTCGGTTTGTACTCGTTGTTTTCTCCCCACGTCGTGAGAATAGGTTTGTTTCTTCCAGCTGTCTCGACCAGCTTCCTCGTTCCTTGTTCTCTGTGCGCCTTGTCGCCAGTTACTTATGTTAGTGTTCCTGTTTTGTTTTTGTCTTGTTTAAACCTTTTTATTATATTAAATACCTTTTGTTTGATAACCTCTGCATCCTGGGTCCATCTCCTCCCTGCAAACCGTAACAGTTTCTCTTCTTCTTTCTTTCTTTTCTCCTTAAATTGCGCCCCGGATTGCTTTTGCCTCTTCATTATTTCTTTTTTCCTCAAAGCTGCTAGGACACACACACTCTAATTATACACCTCAATGTGCCAGCATGTTCTGATAACATCAGAGGGGCGTTTGAGCATTTAGTCAATATCCTTGATATCAAATGTTAATCCCCTCCACTAGTTTGGTCTTTGTCAGCGCTAGTTGGACATTGTTTGCACTAGTTCAGCATCTTACTGTGCTAGTTGAACACAATTTTTTACTAGTCACTCTTTTTAGCCACTGGTGGCACTTTTGTTCAACTAGTTACAACAGAAACTGTACTAGTAACACTGTGCCCCGCACTAGTAGCACAAAAGTCCCTCCTAGTTGGCGTTTTGCCGCACTAGTGGCCCTCTGGACCGAACTTGTAATGCTGAAAGTGTTACTAGCTGACTAGTGACCTGCAAAAGCTCTGACATGTTAGCTAGTCAAACATGGATTCAGCTCACTAGTAAACTAGTGGCCTACAATTTTCTGCACTAGATGAACTAGTGGGAGCTCAAATGCACACTAGTTTACTAGTGGGGTCGAAATACCCCTTCTTTACCAGTTAAAGCCTATTTTGACCTTACAAACTATTTTGACCTTAGCAAACTAGTGAGGTGCAAAGTGTGTAGTCCACTAGTTTCTGAAAAAGAGTGACTAGTAAGATTTTTTGTCCAACTAGTAAAGTAAGATGCTGAACTAGTGTGACCAAATGTCCAACCAGCAGGGAGCCGTTGTGGCCAGCCGGTCGTACACATCTGTGCTGAATGTGACAAACGGAGAGCGGTGTGGAACATGGAGGGGGCCCGAGATGGGTCTTGACCAGTTCTTTGCTATTGACTTCAGTACCAGGGTAAAGACAATGATTTCTATCATTTATCACAGTTCCTTTTTATTTAACTTAAACCTACTGAGGCAAATAATGTTACTTTCAATTGCTTAGTCCGATATTAACTTTTGCTCTCCAGGTAGTACACTGGCTGAAAAGCTGAAGGCCATTATCTCATTAGACATTCTGCTTGTCCATAATTCATGTATTCTACATTATAAATTTAAATCACTTTTGCCAAATCATGACTTATATATATATAATTATTGAATTTGTTATTCAACAAATTTTCACCTTAAATGTAGAACTGAGTTTTGTTTTTATCATTTTCGTGACTTTTGTTTTTATCATCCTGAAGGTAAAATAGTAAACTTTTAAAATATAAATACAACAGAGTTTCAACCATGCAGCTTTTCATTCCTCACATTGTTTCACAAAGTCACATTAAGTAATGAAATTGTCCCTCTGACTCACACTGGATGTGAAGAGACATCTTAATTTGTATTATTCCAACATAATGGGACAAAAATCAATGAAATAAGTTAATGAAAAAAGGGGAAAGTAGTTTTATTGTTCTGCAGCTCAGAGAATATTTTTATACTGGGAAACTGTGTTTGCAGTCATGACGATTAACTGGTTTCTAACGAATGATCATAAGAATCCTGATTATGTACAGAGAACAATTTACCACAACCACAGATGTATTATTTACTTTCTGTTGAACAGGATACTACATCACATGCGCTTGTTGCTGTTGCATTTATTAAACAAATAAAAACTGGTTTAATCCGATCTGTTCCTAAGAACTGAACTCTGTTTCCTCAGGTGGATTCCAAACAGGGGGATGACGACGACACGGCCATGAACGGCATCCGCCTCATCTGCAGCAAAGTTCGGGACCGGAGCTTAACTTACACTGTGGAGTCTCACCCTGGCCAGTAAGTGTTCTGTACTGGTACCAGTGTCCAATCAGGCACCTTTCATGAAGTGGACAACAATTAAATCCAGTATCAAAATGTGTTAACGCTTTGAAGATCAGTTATACACTGTGTGTATTTTAATTATCAAATCTGAAGTTTTTTGTAATAATACTTGTCTTAACTCATAGTGATTTGTATTTGTATGTATATGATTTACAAAATCCATCTAATTAAAGTAGGTAAAATTATATAAAACCAAACATTGGTGCTGATAATAATTATCATAAAAAAAGAGAAGTGATTTACAAAGATGTTACTGATTCCGAGAAATGATAACAAATCAGATTATTAGAAAACTCTATATAGAACAAATTAAATTTGCCTTTTCACAGGGATTAGTTGTGAAATATATAAAATCTCATGTGACCCAGACGTCTCGACTTCGTGTTTCCAAACCAAACCTTGGCTCTTATTCAGATTTGATTCACTCTGCTGTGTTTCCTGCTCTCGTCTCCAGCTGGGGCGACTGGTCCCTACCTCAGTACTGCCCCAGTGGCGTGCTCACCTCTTTCCAGCTCCGCGTGGAGGGCCATCAAGATTAATGTCTTCAAGATTAAAGATTAAAGTCTCTAGCAGCATTTGATGAGGGTAGACATCCCGAAGGACAACCCCAACATGACATGTCAAGCAGTCCCGCTACAATCACAGTCAATGGTCAGCAACCATCCAGACCACGATCCACCATCCAGACCAGACGCCACTCCAGTCCTCAGTCACCGTCCACCGCCGCCCACCAGCACTAGTGGCCCTCTGGACCGAACTAGAAATGCTGAAAGGGTTACTAGCTAACTAGTGAGCTGCAAAAGCTCTGACATGTTAGCTAGTCTAACATGGATTTAGCTCACTAGTAAACTAGTGGCCTACAATTGTCTGCACTAGATGAACTAGTGGGAGCTCAAATGCACACTAGTACACTAGTGGGGTCGAAATACCCACTAGTTTA
The DNA here is from genome assembly GCF_947347685.1 of Pleuronectes platessa. Lineage (NCBI taxonomy): Eukaryota > Metazoa > Chordata > Actinopteri > Pleuronectiformes > Pleuronectidae > Pleuronectes > Pleuronectes platessa. The sequence continues at coordinate 3,469,499 of NC_070635.1, forward strand.
CCAGTAAAAGCCTATTTTGACCTTACTAGCAAACTAGTGAGGGGAAAAATGTGTACTAGTAAACTGGTGTGCATCTGGGCTCCAAACTAGTGCAGTAGATTGTAGTCCACTAGTTTCTGAAAAAGAGTGACTAGTAAGATTTTTTGTCCAACTAGTAAAGTAAGATGCTGAACTAGTGTGACCAAATGTCCAACCAGCAGGGAGCCGTTGTGGCCAGCCGGTCGTACACATCTGTGCTGAATGTGACAAACGGAGAGCGGTGTGGAACATGGAGGGGGCCCGAGATGGGTCTTGACCAGTTCTTTGCTGTTGGCTTTAGTACCAGGGTAAAGACAATGATTTCTATCATTTATCACAGTTCTTTTTTATTTAACTTAAACCTACTGAGGCAAATAAAGTTACTTTCAATTGCTTAGTCCGATACTAACTTTTGCTTTCCAGGTAGTACACTGGCTGAAAAGCTGAAGGCCTTAACTCATTGGACATTCTGCTTGTCCATAATTCATGTATTCTACATTATAAATTTAAATTTAAATCACATTTGCCAAATGATGACTTATATATGTATATTTATAATTATTAATTTTGTTATTCAACCAATTTTTCCCTTAAATGTAGAACTGAAGTTTTGTTTGTGTTTTTATCATTTTCGTGACTTTTGTTTTTCTCATCCTGAAGGTAAAATAGGAAACTTTTAAAATATAAATACAACAGAGTTCCGACCGTGCAGCTTTTCATTCCTCACGTTGTTTCACAAAGTCACCTTAAGTAATGGAATTGTCCCTCTGGCTCAAACTGGCTGTGAAGAGACACCTTCATTTGTATTATTTCAACAAAATGGGACAAAAATCAAGGAAATAAGCAAATGAAAAAAGGTAAAAGTTGTTTATTGTTCTGCAGCTCAGAGAACATTTATACTGGGAAACTGTGTTTGCAGTCATGAGGATTAACTGGTTCCCAACGAATGATTGTTACGGCTCCAGGATGTTAGCTTGCTACGTCTAGGGGGGGAGTAGGGGAACCATAACACATGTTACTGTTAGGCTGACTCGGAGAACAACAAAACAGGGCACAACAGCAAACTGGATAAGTAAGTGTGTTTTATTTAGCCAGCGATCCGCCAAGGGGAATAGGGAACTATAAGCGGAGCCAAAGCAAAGAAAACAAGATAAAGTGACAACTAACTAGTGCACACATACAACCTAGCTAATACATACAGAGGGTGGCCCCGCTCCTAACCTGATGTGATAACAGAGTATGGTCTACGTGATGGCAGTGTAAACCCAAGGGTGTCTTACCTATTCACCTAAACCCCGGTGGCATCTCACAAACAAAAGGCAACAGCCCCACACAGCCCACACACAGGCAGACAATGGCCTTCCTCCATGGAGACAAAACAGGTGCAAGTTATCAAGGCCTGACGACACTGATTGGCCAACAGACAGCTCCCAGATTGGACAGGGGGTTGGACGATGGTGGAGGAACAGCCAATGGTGTGAGACCTACAGAGAATGAGAGGGGAGACACAGGAAAACAACCACACACGTAACACCCCCACCCATAAGAGCAAACATCACACACGAGAAAGGGCATCCGCACACATATTCTCGGAGCCCTTCTTGTGACGAATCACCAGGTTGTACCCCTGCACAATCAGCGCCCACCGCATGAGGCGCTGGTTCTGATTATACATCCGGTGGAGAAAAACCAGCGGATTGTGATCCGTGTAGACCACAATTGGCCTAGAACTCGATCCCAAATAAACTTCAAAAAACTGGAGTGCCATCAGCAAAGCCAGAGCTTCCTGCTCAATAGTAGAGTACCGTGTCTGGCACTCATTGAACTTCCGTGAGAAGTAGAAGACCGGATGGTCCAGCCCGTTGGAATCCTCCTGGATAAGAACGGCACCGGCACCTACATTGCATGCGTCTACCTCCATCTTGAATGGCTTCTCAAAGTCAGGAGCCACCAGAACAGGGGTACTACATAGCAGAGTCTTAACAGAAACAAAAGCGTGTTGGCAATCTGGAGACCACGCAAACGGGACCAAGGGGCTCAGCAGACTAGTCAGAGGGGCGACAACAGAGGAAAAATTCCTACAGAACCCACGATAATACCCAGCCATACCCAAGAAGCGGCGCAGCTCACGCCGGGTGGTTGGCACTGGGAAGGCAGTGATAGCAGTCACCTTAGCCTCCACGGGGCGCACCTCACCACCCCCAACCTGTTTACCAAGGTAAGTAACGGTAGCCCTACCAAACTCACATTTTGCCAAATTCAGCGTCAAGGAAGCCCTCGCCAAACGCTGGAACACTGTTGTCAAGGTATCTACATGAGCAGCCCAATCAGACGAATACACAACCACATCATCGAGGTAAGCAGCACAGTGTGGGACGTCAGCTAAAACAATATTCACTAAGCGCTGGAAAGTGGCAGGTGCATTCCGCATCCCAAACGCCATCACTGAGTACTGCTGAAACTTGTCTGGAGTGACAAATGCGGAGATCTCCGAAGCACGAGCAGTAAGTGGGACTTGCCAATATCCCTTTAACAGATCCAGCTTTGTCACATACCGGGCAGACCCAATGGTGTCCACACAATCATCAATACGCGGCAACGGGTACGAGTCAGGAACCGTGACTGCGTTCACCTTCCTATAATCCGTACAGAAACGGAACGTGCCATCAGGCTTGGGTACCAAGAGGCATGGTGAACTCCAAGGACTAGAGCTCGAAGACGCCAGACTATTCTCTACTAAATAAGACACCTCCTGCGACATGATCAACCTTTTCGTAGCGTTAATGCGGTATGGATGCTGCTTGATAGGTGCTGCACCTCCCACATCTATATCATGCTTCAAAACGTTGGTCAGGGAAGGAACATCACCGAACAGACAAGGGAACCCACGTATTAGGGCTACCATGTCAGCCCTACGTTCCTCATCCAGATAGGCCAGATGCGAGTCAAGAGATGACAGCCTCCGAGAGTTCAACAACCGAGGGGTCTGTTGAGGAGCACTCCGCAACTCCAATCCATCCTCGTCACCCTCAGGAACCTGGTAGGAGCCTGGAACCAATACAGCTGGAACGGCAGACTTGACTGTGGGACCCGTAGACCCTTCTACGGAGTCCTCAGGAGGAGTAACTTTTGCATGATACAACTTAAGCATGTTAACATGGCAAACTCTTGTCTTGCGCCTCCGATCTGGGGTCTGTATAACATAATCTGTGTCACTCAACTTCCGTCCCACACAATAAGGACCGGAGAAACGGGCAGAGAGGGAGGATCCGGGAATGGGAAGCAGAACTAGAACCTGGTCACCCGTCTGCAGTGAACGTGGGACAGCCTTCTCATCAAAGTGACGCTTCATCCGCTTCTGTGAGGCGGACAGAGCTTCCCTAGCGAGGGCACAGGAACTGTGCAACCGTTCACGGAACCGGCTCACATAAGTTAACACATTTTGAGAAGAAGCACTACCCGAGATAAGCTGGTCTTTCAGAACTCTGAGAGGGCCGCGTACCGTATGTCCAAAAACAAGGTCAGCCGGACTAAACCCTAAGGACTCCTGAACGATCTCACGAACCGCAAACAAGGCAAAAGGAACACCCTCATCCCAGTCTCTCCCGGTCTCGAGACAGTACTTTCGCAGTATGGATTTAAGCGTTTGGTGCCAACGTTCGAGGGCACCCTGAGACTCAGGGTGGTAGGCACTGGAAACTCTGTGTGTAATAGACAAAGATGTCAGCACCTGCTCAAAAAGGTTAGAAAGGAAATTACTTCCTTGATCAGTTTGCACCACTTTCGGGAGCCCAAACGTCGAGAAAAACTTAACCAAAGCCTTGACCACTGCCTGAGCAGTGATTTTCCGAAGGGGAATAGCCTCAGGATAACGTGTAGCAACACACATAATCGTCAATAAAAACTGGTTACCAGTCTTAGACTTAGGCAATGGGCCAACACAATCAACTAACACGTGCTCAAAAGGCTCACCTAACGCGGGTATCGGACAGAGAGGAGCGGGTGGAATAACCTGGTTTGGTTTTCCTCCGACCTGACAGGTATGACAAGTACGACAGAATGCAGCTACATCACGTTTCAGTCCAGGCCAAAAGAAGTGCCTTAGAATCCTGTCATAGGTTTTCGTGATACCTAAATGACCAGACCATACGTGACTATGAGCAAGTGATAGAATATCCTGTCGATATGCAACAGGCACTACAATCTGATAGATCACACTCCAGTCACGTTCTGAATCAAGAGATGAAGTCCACTTACGCATGAGAAGAGCATTATCTAGGAAGTAACCCACCTTACCGTCGATATCCCCACCCGGAGTAACAGCCTTCCCATAACACTGCTCCAGTGTAGAATCTATCTTTTGCATAGCAACCAGCTTATCACGAGTTATCGGTAGAGGCAATGGGTCGAGACTAAGGCCAGCACTCTCAACGGCACTGTTCTTATCAGGCTGTGGAGGGGGCACAGAGGTAGAACCAGTAACCTCATTTACGTCCCCCACTGGGACAAGAAAGGAGTCAGACAGGTCAACCACATTACTCAATGGTCGGGACTGCGTCCGTGTAACAGCCCCCACCGGAAAAATCCCAGGGAATCTCTCGGCTAACTCATCCTCAGCGTTAGCTTCGGGACAGTCCAATACCTCCAACATAGGCAGCACTCTGCCTCCAGCAATATCATTGCCCATGATAAACTGAACGCCTTTTACCGGCAGGTTATGACATACCCCGACTTTGAAAATTCCACTGACTAAATCACATTTTAAATGTATCAGGTGCAAGGGGACTGGCACAAACCCCATCTCTATGCCCTGAACCAAAACACTGGAACCACAGAATGAATCACCTGACAATGGCACTGCATCAGAGAGGATAAACGACTGGGCCGCCCCAGTGTCACGGAGAATCTGAACCTTTTGCTGTTCCTTTGGATCACCGGTCAGTGACACGAGACCACTCAAAATGAATGGTTTGTAGCTGGGGTCAGGAAGGTCAGAAATACACACATTCGGCATAACTGCCACAGAGCGAGAAACTGTACTTATCAACCCAACCCCCTTTGGTTGTTGAACGGGCGGTGGATGATTTCTCATACGAAGCTGACAGTCAGCAATTAAATGGCCAAATTCATGACAATAATAACACTCCCGTTCCTCCCTAGAACGTAAAGGTAGCGAAACTGACCTGCGAAACTGAGTGGTTGGAGAGGTAGAGAACGAATGAGCGGGCTTGTGGGTGAGTACAAACTCGTCCGCTAATACAGCTGCCTGGGACATTGACACCACTTTTTGCTCATTCAAGTATGTTACTATACGTTCTGATACACTATTCTTGAATTCCTCCAGCAGGACTAATTCTCGAAGAGAGGAAAAATCTGTAGTTTTAGTGGCGGTGCACCACCGATCAAACAAGGTGGACTTCTCTCGAGCAAACTCCATGAAAGTACGATCAGGAGACTTTTTGCAACTCCTAAATTTTTGTCTATATGCCTCAGGTACTAACTCATACGCACGAAGAACAGTGGTCTTAACAATTTCGTAATCTAGACTGTCCGCCAACGAAATGGACGCCAACACCTCCTGAGCTTTACCAGTTAGTTTACACTGAAGCAAGAGGGGCCACACCTCTTTAGGCCACTGCATAGAAACTGCGATGCGTTCAAACACACCAAAATAAGAATCGATTTCCGATTCCCGGAACTGCGGAACCAACGCCATTTGTTTAGTCACATCCAATGTGCAAAATGAGCCAGCTAGTGGAGAAGAGAGGGTGGTTTGGGGTGAACCTGCTGCACTTGCAGCCTCCAATTCCAACCTCCGTAGTTTCACCTCCTTCTCTGCCTCAATCCGTCGGATCTCCAGATGGTGCTCACGCTCAGCTTGCCTCTCTCCACGCTCAGCCTCCATTTGCAAGCGGGCCAACCTTACTTTCAGACGGGCGTCCTGAGACGACATTAATAAAGTAGGTGACAACGGATTAAAGCGTGGTAAGGTAGCGGGTGGCTTAGCCTCTGCCCCAGCCTGCATGTCCTCCCTATCATCACTACAAGGAGAAGCCACATTCACACCAAGCACCTCCTTGCCCACCAGCATATCCACGACACACTCCTTAAGTCTCGCTTTGAGCAGGGTCCCCTGAACTGGAAACTCAAAATGAGCCGCTATGGCATATAAATCAGCCTTCCGGCATCTGTCAATTCGATCCATAGACGGATCAGCCAAAAAGACACCCAAATCAAAAGCCTCCATAACGAGCCCTACAAAAACAACTACTGCCTATCTTATACACACAAACCAGCTACACTATGTGCACACCTGCATCGAACACCTCACAGCCAGCCCGACGTGGAGTCCTACAATGAGGATCCCGGACGAGCCCCCAAATATGTTACGGCTCCAGGATGTTAGCTTGCTACGTCTAGGGGGGGAGTAGGGGAACCATAACACATGTTACTGTTAGGCTGACTCGGAGAACAACAAAACAGGGCACAACAGCAAACTGGATAAGTAAGTGTGTTTTATTTAGCCAGCGATCCGCCAAGGGGAATAGGGAACTATAAGCGGAGCCAAAGCAAAGAAAACAAGATAAAGTGACAACTAACTAGTGCACACATACAACCTAGCTAATACATACAGAGGGTGGCCCCGCTCCTAACCTGATGTGATAGAGTATGGTCTACGTGATGGCAGTGTAAACCCAAGGGTGTCTTACCTATTCACCTAAACCCTGGTGGCATCTCACAAACAAAAGGCAACAGCCCCACACAGCCCACACACAGGCAGACAATGGCCTTCCTCCATGGAGACAAAACAGGTGCAAGTTATCAAGGCCTGACGACACTGATTGGCCAACAGACAGCTCCCAGATTGGACAGGGGGTTGGACGATGGTGGAGGAACAGCCAATGGTGTGAGACCTACAGAGAATGAGAGGGGAGACACAGGAAAACAACCACACACGTAACAATGATCATAAGAATCCTGATTATGTACAGAGAACAATTGACCACAACGAGAGATGTATTTACTTTCTGTTGAACAGGATACTACATCACGTGCGCTTGTTGCTGTTTCAGCAATTAAACAAATTAAAACTGGTTTAATCCGATCTGTTCCTAAGAACTGAACTCTGTTTCCTCATGTGGATTCCAAACAGGGGGATGACGACGACACGGCCATGAACGGCATCCGGCTCATCTGCAGCAAAGTTCGGGACCGGAGCTTAACTTACACTGTGGAGTCTCACACTGGCCAGTAAGTGTTCTGTACTGGTACCAGTGTCCAATCAGGCACCTTTCATAAACTGGACAACAATTAAATCCAGTATCAAAATGTGTTAACACTTTGAAGATCAGTTATACACTGTGTGTATTTTAATCATCAAATCTGTAGTTTGTTGTAATACTTTTCTTAACTCATAGTGATTTGTATTTGTATGTATATGATTTATAAAATCCATCTAATTAAAGTAAATAAAATTATATAAAACCAAACATTGGTGATGATAATTATCATAAAAACTGATTTACACAGATGTTACTGATTCCGAGAAATTATGATAACAAATCAGATTATTAGAAAACTCTTCATAGAACCAATTAAATTAGCTTTTTCACGGGGATTAGTTGTGAAATATATAAAAACTCATGTTACCCAGACGTCTCGACTTCGTGTTTCCAAACCACACCTTGGCTCTTATTCAGATTTGATTCACTCTGCTGTGTTTCCTGCTCTCGTCTCCAGCTGGGGCCACTGGTCTCTACCTCAGTACTGCCCCAGTGGCGTGCTCACCTCTGTCCAGCTCCACGTGGAGGCCCATCGGGGCAACGGTGACGAGATGTTAAAAATCTCCGGACTGATTGATGTAGAGTTCACTGCCTCCATGAGATCATTATTCTATATTTTCATATGTGGAATCATAAAAGTCACAGGTTATTAGAGAGTTGATGGGCAGCTCCACTTGTTACAGCACTGCCATCTAGTGGGGAAATAAACAGGATTCATATTGTTCCTGATGGTTTCGAGCACTGAAATGATTAGTGGACCATTAGAATTAGATCACAATCAATGGAACGACAGTGCAATTGATCATTATTAGTCACTTTTAGTGTCTTTGCACCAGCTGCCTATTCTTTTTGAAGATGTTATTGAGGACCTTTTAAATCCTGCACCACCTGACTCCTGGTTATGTTATGCCAATCAGTGTCTTATCAAAATTTGTCAGGCCTTAAACTGTAAATGAATTAATACCCCCTCTCGTCATTTCTTATGCATTAGCTCCGTGGTATAATTCCCAGACAAATGACCTAAAACAATTATCAAGAAAACTAGAAAGGAAGTGGTGCTCCAGCAACCGTGTTGAAAATCTCATAGACTGGAAGAATAGTTTTAAAGAATAATAAAGGCTCTCCACAAAGCAAGAGCGGCCTATTATTCAAAACTAATAGAAGAAAACAAAAACAACCCCAGGTTTCTCTTCAGCACTGTAGCCAGGCTGACAGAGAGTCACACCTCCACCGAACCCAGTATTTCTCGATCCCTAAATAGCAATATCTTTATGACCTTTTTCAATGATAAAATTCTAACTATTAGAAATAAAATCAACCATCTCCTGCCCTCAATTGGCATTAATACCCTACCAACAACAGAAATCTCAGAAACGGCTGAGAGTCCTACCCATTTAAACGATATTGATGACATATTTTATGATATAAATTATCAATATGCATCCCACACCATATCACGTATTCTCCACATAGGCTTGAGTGGAGAATACGTAATTTACCCTCGACACCAGACATTTAACGGAGCAAACAGCGGAGAAGTTCTTCAACATGGATGACATTAAATTATAGGGATGCGCGAGTACAGCATTATCTGTATCTGTATCTGTATCTGTTAACCATATGAATTATCTGTATCCGTATCCGTACTCGGTGTGGGCGGGGCCTAACCCGGAAGTGGGTGTGATTTAACCAGGAAGTGGGCGGGATTTAACCCGGAAGTAGGCCGGGTTGTCTTGAAACGGGCGGGGCTTTAACCAGTATGTTATTTTAAGCATGCAATTGATATGGGTTGATCAAAAATTGTTATATTTATTGCTGATTAGAGAACTATACACAGCAGCATCAGCATTGAGCTTCAGATCAATGATTTTGATCACAATAGCAAATGAACTATTTACAGAACAAGTTTTGCAACAATGAATACAACACATGCTGTTGCAATTATGAAGTGAAATGTAATAACAAGTATTTTCATAATCAACATAACCTTCTTTTTTAACTTTGACATTTTTTTATGATTTTTGTATTTTTATTTTTTTTAAATTGATTTCCACACCAGGTGTGTGTGTGTGTGTGTGTGTGTGTGTGTGTGTGTGTATGTTTATGTGTGTGTATGAGTGAGTAAGAGAGAGACAGAGAGAGAGAGAGGGGGAGTGTGTGTGTGTGTGTGTGTGTAGCTTAATTTGTAATATTTGTTATACCACTACTACCTACAACGTGTCAGACACTCAGTGCGTGAAGTAAAATAAAACTGGTTAGAGCCTACTGACGGTTTAAAAAAAAAAAAAAATCCAACGAGAGAGAGAGAGAGACGCGAGAGATGCGAGAGAGAGAGACGCGAGAGAGACGCGAGAGAGAGAGAGAGAGACGCGAGAGAGACGCGAGAGAGAGACGCGAGAGAGAGAGAGAGAGAGAGAAGCCAGAGAGAGAAGCCAGACACTCAATGCGTGAAGTAAAAAAAAAAAATCCCCGACAGGCAGAGACGCAACGCGAGTCGCTTTCTACCAGCACCACGTCTGAACGAACACACGTTTAACAGAACTCTACTGGTTAATAAGTAAGTACAAACTGAAATAAAAACAAACTTCAAGCTGAAGAAACCCTAAACGTTAACGGAAAAGACCCGCGAACCTGAGTGACTGAGAGACAGAGAGCTGTTCTGTGCGTGAGTGAGCAGAGCGGTGTGTGAAGGGGAGAAGCGCTGTGACGCTCTGTGAGGATTTTCATTCAGTCCGAGCACAGATAATGACTCGTATTACTCGTATAATACTCGTGCTCGGCAAAAGTGCTTTATCCGTACCGGATACTCGTTTCAGCCGAGTATCCGGCTCATCTCTATTAAATTAATAATTGAAGTGGAGAAGTACAGTGAGTTGTATGATCCTCGGAACATGTTGTATAAAGACAACACCAAAAAAGACAAATGTTGGGACGCTGTTGCTTAATGTTGGAGCAACAAGTAAGTATATGCTTGAATACTACTGGATCAACGGGTGATATTATCAGTGCTGCCCGGCGGTTCAGCGTCGCTTCAGCGTCCGGTGTGACAGCCAAGCGCCAGCGCGATAGGGATTACCGCGGCGCGGCGCTTTGGCGTCGCCTCCGCGTTCTCTGTTCCTCTTTCAAAATGAATGCGCTGTCGATGTCTTCTAAAACTGACTCAATGGCAGCATCTACACATCTCAGCTCTCCAGCGGCAGGCATTTTGTTGAAAACCAAGTCAACCCAAGCGCTTTTGATGACGTAGTTGATTACGTAACTGCTGATCACATATCTATGGTTGATCATCTTTCCATCATCGTATAAAGCCCGCCCTGACAACCTGATTGGTCCGGTCAGTTTCTGTTCGGGCATAATCTCTCCCCTACGGAGCGACTCCAGACCTTCAGACTTTCAGTTTGGGAGGCAGAGACCATCTGTTCGTTTAAGAGAAGGCTCAAAACCTTCCTTTTTGATAAAGCTTATAGTTAGAGCTAATCAGTGCGGCAGAACGTTACTTGTCCTATGTTCTAAAATAGGAAGTGTTTAGTTTAAAAAGGCATAGAGGTATTGATGGCTGATCTACTGAGTGGGCCACATGGTTTACATTGTACTATTATACAAACCAGTAGACAGTCAGATTTACCTTGAGCCTTAGTGTACCCCCAAGTTCAGCCTGTATCATTGATTACAAGGCAAAAAAAAACGATGACGCTAAGACGCAAAGGGAATTTATTACACATGACACACGGAGCTTCTCTTTCCAGCTTCCATTCTTCTTCTTCATCCCTATCACATTGAAGTAATACATATCTCATCAGTACATCTTACTGACTTTAGCCCTTCCCCGAGTCCCTTTGCTTTAACGCCCGCAGATCCGGACCCGTTGTGGCCGCACCATGGATTACAATTGTGGATCGCGCATCAGAGGTCGCAATGGTGGATCCAGTATGGCGGATTCTATATCGTGCGGGCTGATCGTAGTGGTAAAGGCGGATCCTGTGTCGCGTTGCCATCATCAACAATGGTTGTGGACCACAACCGAGGCAGCGGCTGATGATGGATCTTAAAGGACCGATCGTATGCCCATTTTCCGACGCTAGCTTTCGAGCTAACGCCGGAGCTAACTTACCTGCCGGCTCTGCTCCTCCGACAGACCTCCGCCTCTTACCCCGCTCCCCGGCTGGTTAGCTTTCCCCCTCGGCTAGCTTCCCAGCTAACACCGGAGATCCAGCTCAGCCCGCTAGATGAGGAGGTTTCATTGAACACACACGGAGCCTTGCGTCAAAAGCAGCCGATGCCTCACTCATCTGCCTCCAGAGCAGACGTAGCTGTAGCTAACACACCAAGCACGATCACGGTGAATACACCGCGTTCCACATTATTATGCAAATTGGATTTAAGGGTCATAAACATTCATTTTTTAGTTTTTGAATTAAACTCATGGATGGTATTGTGTCTCAGGGCTATTTGGATGATTGAAATCAATCTCAGACACCTGTGATAATTAGTTTTCCAGGTGAGCCCAATCAAAGGAAAACTACTTAAGAAGGATGTTCCACATTATTAAGCAAGCTATATGTTTCAGGCAAAATGGGGAAGAAAAAGGATCTCTCTGCTGCTGAAAAGCAGCAAATAGTGCAATACCTTGGTCAAGGTATCACAACATTGGATATTTCCAAAAGAATTGCGCGTGATCATCGGACGGTGAAGAAATTTGTCACTGATTCACAGCACAAGCGGGTTCGTTTCAGACAAACGCAAAATAAGGAAGATTTCTGCCAAACAAATGCGTAGGGTTAAGAGAGCAGCCACTAAAATGCCATTGAATAGCAGCAAACAGGTGTTTGAAGCCGCTGGTGCCTCTGGAGTCTCGCGAACTTCAAGATGTAGGATGCTCAAGAGGTTTGCAAGTGTCCTTAAACCTGTTATTCGGCCACCCCTAAACCAAGCTCACAAGCAAAAAAGGTTGCAGTGGGCTCAGGACTACATGAAGACTAACTTCCAAACTGTTTTGTTTACGGATGAGTGCCGTGCAACCCTTGATGGTCCTGATGGATGGAGTAGAGGATGGTTGGTGAATGGCCACCATGTCCCAACAAGGCTGAGACGTCAACAAGGAGGTGGCGGAGTCATGTTTTGGGCCGGAATCATGGGGAGAGAGCTGGTAGGACCCTTCAGGGTCCCTGACGGTGTGAAAATGACCTCGGCAAAGTACGTAGAGTTTCTGACTGACCACTTTCTTCCGTGGTACAAAAAGAAGAATCGTGCCTTCCGAAGCAAAATCATATTCATGCATGACAATGCACCATCTCATGCTGCAAAGAATACCTCTGGGGCATTGGCTGCTATGGGCATAAAAGGAGAGAAACTCATGGTGTGGCCCCCATCTTCCCCTGACCTTAACCCTATTGAGAACTTTTGGAGCATCATCAAGCAAAATATCTATGTGGGTGGAAGGCAGTTCACATCCAAGCAGGTGCTCTGGGAGGCTATTATGGCATCCTGCAAAGACATTAAAGCAGAAACTATCAAAGAACTCACAAGTTCAATGGATGCAAGAATTGTGAAGGTGATATCAAAGAAGGGGTCCTATGTTAACATGTAACTTGACCTGTTAAGATGATTTTGATTAAAACTTTTTTTGATTTCAGTAAATATGACCTCTTAATGCTGCACATTCAACAAATAACAATTTTTAGTTCTTTACAACCTATAAAATATCTTGAAACTTTGAAAACTCAGAAACTCTGCATAATAATTTGGAACACTGCATTTTGAGTTTTTTATTTTTGAAAAAAATTCTGTTATCATTGGGAGGTTTGTTCAATAAAATTTGAATTATACTCTAACAGTTGATGACTTGAAAATTATACTGACTGGCTGTGCATTACTATTTAGGAAAAACTGAGCAAAGTGTAATTTGCATAATAATGTGGAACGCGGTGTAAACGTCAATAATAACAACAGTAACACCAGGTAAAAAATTTTTTTTTTAAAAAAGTGATTCATTGTGCTTCAGAGATGGAGGCGAGTTAAATTGTGAGTGAAACCACGGGGTCTCTTACCAGTGGAAGCGCCTCTAGTGGTGCTCAGCGCTGCCTCCCATCGCCTCTATGAGATGACTGTGGGGCCGTGGAGCTGCTGCAGTGGCGCTGGTGTCCCCGCGCTGACTATGCGCTGGCTGACTATGCGCTGGCTGACTATGCGCTGGCTGACTATGCGCTGGCTGACTATGCGCTGGCTGACTATGCGCTGGCTGGCTGACTATGCGCTGGCTGGCTGACTATGCGCTGGCTGACTATGCGCTGGCTGACTATGCGCTGGCTGACTATGCGCTGGCTGCGCTGGCTGACTATGCGCTGGCTGACTATGCGCTGGCTGCGCTGGCTGCGCTGGCTGACTATGCCGCTTCCCCAGTTACTGTCGAGTCCGGTCCTTGCCCGGACCAGACAGCACGTGTTCGTAGATTCGAGGTTCAGATGGGAAAGGCAATTATTAAGACAAGTTCAATGTTCAAAAGTTTCACAGTAACAGCTAACGCTAGCGAGCTAATGCCTCAGACTTAGCTGTCTGAGGGGTAGCAGCAGCGAGCTAAAGCTAGCTTGCAGTGTTAATTTGCTGCTGCTACCCCTCAGACAGCTAAGTAGCCGCATATAACATGCCAATCGTCGAGGCGGAGGCCCCCGGGACACTTAACATTTTCCGCAGGATCCAAGCTTCACCCTAATGCACAGTGTCGGCAGTGTCAGCCCGGGCTCCAGCGTTAGCTTGCGTTAGTTCGCGAGCTAACGCTAGGCGGGGAGCCGGACTGTCTCTCCCCGGAGCCGGTGAGATGATGGCGGGGGTGATCCAAGGCAGCGTAACGAGACTCCCTACATGGGCATGTTGTGCAATTACGTAATTTTCTGTCGTAATCCCATTGGACGCACTTTAGAGTATCGTTTTGGACATAGGGGAACCACAACAAATCGCGGGAGTTGTTTTTTTCAAGAGTTTTTGGGACGGTAGACATGCCAGATACCCACAATAACATGTAGAAGCACTACAAAAGTGGAATTTTCATATGATGGGTCCTTTAATAAGCGGCAGTGGACAATGACTGTGGACTATAGTGGATCCGATCTGGATGGCGGATCATGATCTTGCTGCCTGCTGACCATGGACTATGATTGCAGCAGGACTGCTTGACATATAGTATTGAAGTTATCCTTCAAAATGTTTACCCTCATCGATGCTGCTAAAAACTTTAATCTTGATGATGTTTTCCTACACCTGACATCTATTGCACTTCTGTCCGCCCAGGGACAGGGATCCTCACATGTGGCTCTCTCTGAGATTTCTACGTATTTTTACCCTATTAAAAGGGTTTTTAGTAGTTTTTCCTTACTCTTGCTGAGCGTTAAGGATTATTTAGGATGATTATTGAATATTGGCTATAAAAATCAAATTTGATTGATTGATTTCATAATTACCTCGGTTCCAGCAGGGATTGTGGGAAACGCCCCGTGTCAGCGCCTCCAGCTTAATCTGACTTTACCGCGAGCTCATTGGTTCATCAAACAGGAAGTGAAAACACGCCGCTCTCGCGCTGATGAAGTGAGGAGGCGACGACACGATGTTAAAATGTCTCCTTCATCTTTTTGTCTTTGCTGTCGAAGCCGACACTTGAAACTGTGATTTCAAGTGAACTCTGATCTCAGTGTTTGTGTTTTTAATAAAAGGAAATGAAACCTAATCAGAGATTTGAAGTTCTGAGAGAAAAACGTCACAGAAACAGCAGCGATTCAAATGAGCACTTTATTATTTGTCATTTTTTAATTCAGGGTGAGGGAGGAGGGGCGGACCATGCTGCTAACCTGTCAATCACTGTCGATAAAACAAACATAAAGCACAAATTCAGAAACAGCATCACAGGATTATGAACAAAACATAAACAGCATTTGAATAAAGTCACAAACGTCCTTCAGCTGTTAAACCAAACTTTGCTTTTATCTCGATTCCATTTACAAGTTTTATAACATTGGCAGAGGTAATTACTTTGAGTCTCTCAGCTCTTCCCGGGCTTTAATTTAATTACCTTCTGGACTCTGGCACAGCAAATGAAGCGCACGTCGTTGAGGGCGGTGTCGTCCCCTTTCCCCTGTCGGTCCTCCATCTTGGTATCGATGCCGCAGATTCCTCCATCTACACAATCCTGGCTCCACTGGCCGTACCCCCCCCAGTCCAGGCCGCTGCCCTCCAGCTCAGGGCCGTTGCTGCAGCGGAACTTGATGTTGTTGACGGCGGTGTCGTCAGCGAAAATGCCCCGAAGGGTCGCCACGCGGAGCTGGAAAGAGGTGAGCACGCCACCCGGGCAGTACTGAGGGTTGGACCATTCGCCCCAGCTGGAGACAAGAGCAGGAAACACAGCAGAGTGAATCAAATCTGAATAAGAGCCAAGGTTTGGTTTGGAAACACGAAGTCGAGACGTTTCAACATCTGAACCCTGAACTCGAAATCCTGGAAAAATAATGTTTTGATTTCCATGATGTGGAAACTGTCTCCAGCTTTCTGCTGCTTCCAAAACACCTTTTTTAAAAACCCTATTCTTATTTAACCTTCACAGGACCGACAGGTTGGTTCCACCGAGACAGACTATCTGACCAGCTGAATAATTAATGACATTGATTAAAAACCACCTCAGTGACTCAAAGAAATAAAGAGTTTCTACTGATAAGTTCATTTCTGTCCAAAATCAGATTCCCTGCTTCTAAATACCAGCTCTCCACACAGGGACAGCTGTATTTAAAAAAAATTAAAGTAAGAAAACCATAACGTGACAGAGCAGTTTACATAATGTTTGTTTCATGCTACAACTGAAAATCAAGTGGATTTACATCTGGGTCACGTGGGTTTTTATATATGTCACAACTACTCCCTGTGAAAAGGCAAATTTAATTAGTTCTATGTAGAGTTTTCTAATAACTTGACTGGTTGTCATAATTTCTCAGAATCTGTCACATCTTTGTAAATAACTTCTCTTTTTTATGATCATTATTATCAGCACCAATGTTTGGTTTTATTTACTTACAAGCCAGGGTGAGACTCCACAATGTGCGTCCGGTGCCCGTCTTTGCTGCAGATGAGACGGACGCTGTTCATGGCCGTGTCGTCACCTCCGCTCTGTTTGGCCTCCACCTGAGGAAACAGAGTTCAGTTCCCTGAAGTAGATCGGATTAAAACAGTTTTTATTTGTTTAATTGCTGAACCAGCAACAAGCGCACATGATGTCACAGGTCAGAGCTGGTGAAGAAGTGTGTTGTGATGTGTATTCTGCGTAAGCACACAGAGAGCCGCTTTTTAATATGTCAAATTCCTTGTTTTTGAAAATTTACTTGGCCAATAAAACTGATTCTGATTCTGAAAAGCATCTCCGGTTGTTGTAAATTGTTCTCAGTACATAATCCGGATTCTTATGATCATTCGTTAGGAACCAGTTAATCCTCATGACTGCAAACACAATAAAACAAACTTTTACCTTTTTTTATTTACTTATTATATTGATTTTTTTCCCATTATGTTGCAATAATAGAAATGAAGGTGTCTCTTCACAGCCAGTTTGAGTCAGAGGGACAATTCCATTACTTACTGTGACTTTGTGAAACAACTTGAGGAATGAAAAGCTGCACAGTCGGAACTCTGATGTATTTATATTTTTAAAAGTTTCCTATTTTACCTGCAGGATAAGAAAAACAAAAGCCACGAAAATGATAAAAACACAAACAAAGCTTCAGTTCTACATTTAAGGTAAAAATTTGTTGAATAACTAAATCAATAATTATATATATAAGTTATGATTTGGCAAAAGTGATTTAAGTAGCTTTATTTGCATCAGTAGATTTAAGTTAAATAAAAAATAACTCTGATAAATGTTAGAAATCAGTATCTTTACCCTGGTACTGAAGCCAACTGCAAAGAACTGGTCAGGACACATCTCAGGCCCCCTCCATGTTCCCCACCGCTGTCCATTTGTCACAGACAGCCAAGATGAGTACGGCCGGTCGGCCACAACAGCTCCCTGCTGGCACAACCCCAAGAACAGCACGGCCAGCACGGCCAGGGCGCGGAGCAGACTCTCCATGTCGACAGCACTGAGTGGAAGGTTTCAATGAGAAAAGCCAGCTAACGAGTTCCGGAGGGGGTTCTGCCTCAAAAAGCTCTTATATAGTTTACGTGTTGATCGCGGAAAAGACAACTCGTATCAGCGTGAATCATTTACAGAGATGCAGGCGAAGTGGATCTGATGTGGATTTAACATTTCCACATCTCCAGAGAACTGAGAATCAATGGGTCAATAGGACATTTCTCCACCAAGGACCAACAGCTTCCCGTAAATTACATGTATTAAAGTCTATACAAAGATTAAATGAGCAGGGCCAGGAGAGCGATAAAGAGGAATTTTGGAAACACACATTTGTTTTTCCTGGACATGCAGAGATCCACTTTACCGTCAGATAAGAAGTAAAGTCACTCGAGGTGAACAGCCTCTGAAAGCTATCAAAACAGGAGAGTAAGGTCATGACTGACAGCTGAGACTCACTCACGATTGGTCGAACACGTGTTTCATCTGCCTCGGCTTCTTCCCCCGACTGCTCCTGCTCAGACTCTGGCTCCAGATGACGTCATCAGTGTAAGATTGCTGCATTCCTATCCTGGATACTTTCTCTGAGGGAAGACTTTTTCACCCTCTCCCCCCTCCTGGGCGTCAGCTCCAGGTAGGAGTGGACCTGGAAGCTCCAGTCCTCGTTGGCCAGGACGTAAGTGGACGATACGTCCCTGGAGACCTCCACCCCGTCCCTCAGCCAGCTCACCTGCACTTTCTGAGGGTAGAAGCCCAAGACGCTGCAGTGGAGGATGGTCCGCACCCCGTAGTCAGCCGGCTCGGTGTGATGGACCCTGACAACCGGCAGCAATGGAGTGTGGAGAAGATCACAGCAAAACATTAGCAGCTAAATGACCTGCAGAAGACTGAGTCACTTTTATTTAATCCATTGAATTAAAGCACAGGGAGAGAGACCTAGAAGCAAATGAAGCCAAGGAAGTGCAGTGGAAAAATGAACTAAGTATAGTTGACAAACTATTTTGTATTAGGATAGTAAGTTTTTGCAGCCTCGTCTAAAATACTTTTATGACCTGTATCTACATATATCACATTATTCCAGCTCTTTACTATCTATCAAAACTGAGTCAATTATCTATTGTTCAATAATCAATAACTAATCAATACAGTGTCCAGATCGATCGGTGCAGAGCTCAGGCCTTTGTGCCCAGAGGGCGTCTCTCTGCTGGAGCCGCGTGGTTGCACCAGATGTTCAACATCTCCGGACTGATTGATGTAGAGTTCACTGCCTCCATGAAATCATTATTCTATATTTTCATGTGTGGAGTCATAAAAGTCACAGGTTATTAGAGAGGTGATGGGCAGCTCCACTTGTTACAGCACTGCCATCTAGTGGGGAAATAAACAGGATTCAGATTGTTCCTGATGGTTTCCAGTAAATTCTCCTCCTGCTGATATGAGTGTATCCGTGATCCTGGCAAATCACCAAGTGCACTTGAGCTTCAAACCCCAGTAAAAACACCCTGAGCCCAGGTAAGAGGTCAGCTCTAATCAGAGTGTATTTGTTACCGGAGCGGAGAGAAACTGCAGTTGTGTGTATTAAACTCTAATCACTTTGCCTCGACTAGCAAAATCATCTGAAAACCATTAAGGCAGAGTTTGATAACATCACGTCGACCCGCCGCACACACTCCGCCAGCAGATTAACTGCTCAGCGATTAATTAACACAATTACCTCTGTGTGTGCCAATCGGTGTCTTATCAAACTTTGTCAGGCCTTAAACTGTAAATTAATTAATACCCCCTCTCGTCATTTCCTAATTACCTCGGTTCCAGCAGGAATTGTGGGAAACGCTCCTGTCAGCGCCTCCAGCGTAATCTGAATTTACCGTGAGCTCATTGGTTCATCAGACAGGAAGTGAAAACATGCAGCTCTCGTGCTGATGAGGTGAGGAGGCGACGACACACGATGTAAAAATGGATCCTTCATCTTTTGCGAAGATGAAGGCCGACACTTGAAACTTTCTCTTGAAAGCTAAATATTAATAACTGTCGGCTGAACTCTGATCTCAGTGTTTGTGTTTTTAATAAAAGGAAATGAAACCTAATCAGAGACTTGAAGTTCTGAGAAAAAACGTCACAGAAACAGCAGCGATTCAAATGAGCACTTTATTATTTGTCCTTTTTTTAATTCAGGGTGAGGGAGGAGGGGCGGACCAACTGCTCACCTGTCAATCACAGGTGAGGGGACCAAGCTGCTCACCTGTCAATCACTGTCGATAAAAAAAACATAAAGCACAAATTCAGAAACAGCATCACAGGATTATGAACAAAACAACATTTGAATAAAGTCAAAAACGTCTTTCAGCTGTTAAACCAAATTGTGCATTTATCTCAATTCCATTTACAATTTGTATAACATTGGCAGAGATAATCACTTTGAGTCTCTCAGCTCTTTATGGGCTTTAATTTAATTACCGGCTGGGCTCTGTCGCAGCAACGGAAGCGCACGTCGTTGAGGGTGGTGTCGTCCCCTCTCCCCTGTCGTTCCTCCATCTTGGTCTCGATGCCACAGATTCCTCCGTTGACACAATTCTGGCTCCATCCACCGTAATCCCCCCAGTTCAGGCCTTTGCCCTCCAGCACGGGGTTGCTGCTGCAGCGGAACTTGATGTTGTTGGCTGCGGTGTCGTCACCGTTGCCCTGATGGGCCTCCACGCGGAGCTGGAAAGAGGTGAGCACGCCACTGGGGCAGTACTGAGGTAGGGACCAGTCGCCCCAGCTGGAGACGAGAGCAGGAAACACAGCAGAGTGAATCAAATCTGAATAAGAGCCAAGGTTTGGTTTGGAAACACGAAGTTGAGACATCTGGGTCACATGAGTTTTTATATATTTCACAACTAATCCCTTTGAATTGAATTGTTTCTATGTAGAGTTTTCTAATAATCTGACTGGTTATCATAATTTCTCGGAATCAGTAACATCTTTGTAAATCACTTCTCTTTTTTATGATCATTATTATCAGCACCAATGTTTGGTTTTATATAATTTTCTTTACTTTAAATAGATGGATTTTGTAACTTACATATATACAAATTAGGGCTCCTAAATGAATTAAATTTTTATCGTGATTTCGATAATGGGGTCAAACGATCAGTAAACTACTATAATCGAGTTGAAACGATTATTTGGCATTTTTTTCAAAGAGACGGGCATGCGCAATTCAGTCCTTCACCCAAAGCATCCAACACTGCCCAGCGGACTGGCACTCACTCTCAAGCAGCCGTAGTGTGAAGGGGGCGAGTTGTGTGTGTGGCGACCGGCGGTTTTTAGAAAACAGCGAGAGTGGAAAATGGCAGAGGGAGGGCAGCCCCGTCTGATCGACAAAAAGGGGAGAAAAAGTTATCTTGTACGGGAACACTTCGGATTCGAGGATCCGACGCGGGGCAACAACACAATGTAGCAGTCAGTCCGCGATTCTCCGCTTGTTGTTGTATGTAACCCGTTCAATCCAGGAATCGGGGGTAAATGATGATGGTCCTCATAGCCATCCCCCACCCCTCTCTTTCTCTCTGTGTCTGTCTGCTTGTGTGCTTGTAGGGAGGGGGGGGGGGGGGGGCAGATGGGGACAGAATAAGGGCACATTATAATCGTTTGAATAATTGTGATTTCGATATTTTCCAAAATAATCGTGATTATGATTTTTTCCATAACCGAGCAGCCCTAATACAAATACAAATGACTATTATTTAAGAAAAGTATTATTGCAAAAAACTGCAGATTTGATGATTAAAATACACACAGTGTATAACTGATCTTCAAAGCGATAACACATTTTGATACTGGATTTATTTGTTGTCCAGTTTATGAAAGGTGCCTGATTGGAGACTGGTACCAGTGCAGAACACTTACAAGCCAGGGTGAGACTCCACAGTGGAAGTTAACCTCCGGTCCCCGTCTTTGCCGCAGATGAGGCGGATGCCGTTCATGGCCGTGTCGTCGCCATCGCCCTGGCTGGGCTCCACCTGAGGAAACAGAGTTCAGTTCCCTGAAGCTGATCGGTTTTAAACCAGTTTTTTCTTTTGTTTAACTTCTGAACCAGTAGCAATGAAGGTGTCTCTTCACAGCCAGTTTGAGTCAGAGGGACAATTCCATTCCTTACTGGGAGTTTGTGAAACAACGTGAGGAATGAAAAGCTGCACGGTCGAATCTCTGATAATTAAAAAGTTTCTTATTTTACCTTCAGGATGAGAAAAACAAAAGTAACGAAAAATGATAAAAACACAAACAAAACTTCAGTTCTACATTTAAGGTCAAAATTTGTTGAATAACTAAATCAATAATAATATATATATATATATATATATATATATATATAAGTGATGAAGAATTTAAAATGTATAATACATGAATTATGGACAAGCAGAATGTCCATTGAGATAAAGCGCTTTTTAGCCAGTGTACTGCCTGGAAAGCTAAAGTTAGTATTGGACTTAGCAATGGAAAGTTATTTTATTTGCTTCAGTAGGACAAGTTTAATAAAAAATAACTGTGATAAATATTAGAAATCAGTTTCTTTACCCTGGTACTGAAGCCAATAGCAAAGTACTGGTCAGGACACATCTCGGGCCAACTCCATGTTCCCCACTGCTGTCCGTTTGTCACAGTCAGCAGAGATGTGTACGGCCGGTCGGCCACAACAGCTCCCTGCTGGAACAACCCCAAGAACAGCACGGCCAGCACGGCCACGGCGCGGAGCAGACTCTCCATGTCGACAGCAGTGAGTGGAAGGTTTCAACGAGAAAAGCCAGCTTACGAGTTCTGGAGGGGGTTCGGCCTCAAAAAGCTCTTATATAGTTTACGTGTTGATCGCGGAACAGACAACTCGTATCAGGGTGAATCATTTACAGAGATGCAGGCGAAGTGGATCTGATGTGGATTTAACATTTCCACATCTCCAGAGAGCTGAGAATCAATGGGTCAATAGGACATTTCTCCACCAAGGACCAACAGCTTCCCGTAAATTACATGTATTAAAGTCTATACAAAGATTAAATGAGCAGGGCCAGGAGAGCGATAAAGAGGAATTTTGGAAACACACATTTGTTTTTCCTGGACATGCAGAGATCCACTTTACCGTCAGATAAGAAGTAAAGTCACTCGAGGTGAACAGCCTCTGAAAGCTATCAAAACAGGAGAGTAAGGTCATGACTGACAGCTGAGACCCACTCACGATTGGTCGAACACGTGTTTCATCTGCCTCGGCTTCTTCCCCCGACTGCTCCTGCTCAGACTCTGGCTCCAGATGACGTCATCAGTGTAAGATGGCTGCATTCCTATCCTGGATACTTTCTCTGAGGGAAGACTTTTTCACCCTCTCCCCCCTCCTGGGCGTCAGCTCCAGGTAGGAGTGGACCTGGAAGCTCCAGTCCTCGTTGGCCAGGACGTCAGTGGACGATACGTCCCTGGAGACCTCCACCCCGTCCCTCAGCCAGCTCACCTGCACTTTCTGAGGGTAGAAGCCCAAGACGCTGCAGTGGAGGATGGTCCGGACCACGTAGTCAGCCGGCTCGGTGTGATGGACCCTGACAACCGGCAGCACTGGAGTGTGGAGAAGATCAGAGCAAAACATTAGCAGCTAAATGACCTGCAGAAGACAGAGTCACTTTTATTTAATCCATTGAATTAAAGCACAGGGAGAGAGACCTAGAAGCAAATGAAGCCAAGGAAGTGAAACTGTTTGACCCATAATCATCTTCTTCAGTAGAAAACACAGAAATGTACCTGTTCTGTCCAGCGTGCTCCGTCTGAACAGCCTCGCGTTGTATCTTTAGAGAATTTCCACTTGAACTCTTCATCAAGGCCATTTTCCGTTCCTGAGTGTTGTAATGTTTTGCTTTTTTCATTCCAAATTCTCCAAAGCCCACGTACTTCCCGATCCGGGAGTCGTACAAGGTGCTGAGCGTCATGTTGAATACGTTTTTCACCAAAAAAAAAAAACACAAATAAAGTAATAAAGTTAAGTAAATAAAAACGTATCAGAAATTATTTGTTATGCGATTATTTGTGAGCATAACAAAAAGTCCAAAACCGCTCCCACGGCCCCATTTCTTAACTCTCACCAATAAAAAAAATACCTGGATGTTCATGGAAGTTTTACAGATAAAACTGTCAATGATTTAGAGCAACAACATGATGGATCAGTAAGTACAGCTTTGGGACAGTGACTGGGATGTGGGGAATTCAAGTCCAGGTGTTGGCAGAACTTTGATATTGATTTTTTCTTTGCCTTTCAGAGGGGGACTTTTGAACTCTTTAAATAAACAACTGTCATTGATTTAGAACAACGTGCTTGGAACAGTGAGTTCAAAACGTACTGGAGCCAAAAAATATTTAAAAAAATCTTACATGTCCAATTGCACTCAACTTCAATATTGGCTCATCGTTATAGCGCCACCTATATTGTGAAAATGAGGTGTGAGCAATCGTCCAGAGAGCAGATGTTGTGTCTGTGCTCGAGCTGAACTGAGGCCTCCGACACCAGACACCATCCAAACTGCTGCTAAAAGTTTGACTTTGGTGTTTCTGGGTCAAGTTGCCAATTGTCCAATTGCACCCAACATGCTCAAAGCCCTGACCTGAAGAGACCTATTAGTCTGTATGCAGTGTTAGTGAGAGAACCACCTACTGGATTTCTTTCTCTTTCTCTCTCTCTCTCTCTCTCTCTCTCTCTCTCTCTCTCTCTCTCCCCCCAAAAAATTTAACGAACTAAAATAAAAAGATCAGTGTGATTGTTTGTTCCTACTTTTTAAATTAAACTTAGTTTTAAAAGTGAATAACTCTGAGGCTCAAAGATTCCATAATATCAGTAAAAACTAAACACAGTCCAATAAGCAGCAACGTTCCTCTCACCTACGGCCACTGTGGGAAAGTTCTCTCTCTTTGCAGCACGTGGGAGGTTGTACTTGCAGGTACAGGGCCGGCCTTGGCAATGTTTCAGATTGGCGCCCCCCCCACACACACACAGCCAAACTTGTTAAAGACCCCCCATTTCTAATAATTAAACACTTTTTATCTTGTAAAACTTTAATGACAACACTTTAACTCTGTGAATAACAATAAAATAAATTATAAGTTAAAACCAATCACAGATAACAAATGACAGTTATTATACAGAAATATAAATACTTAAGGAAATGCTACTCAAGAACCTTTTGAACCTTTGGAAATTTAGTGCAATAAATGTTTGTTAAACAAACAAATATGTATATATATATATAAAACGATATATAAAAATATATAACAAATAACAGTAATAACAATAGCCAATACTTCAAAAATTTACATTTTCAAGAAACTTTTGAGAAATGTTAAGGACACAACAAAATGCAAATAGGCAAAAACTGCAAAACTTCAAAACTGAACGGGCCTTGACTTCTTTGTGGCAAGTGAGACTTTCTGTGACACATCATGGTTTATGCTTATCACTGATAGTCCACTGTGACGCTCTTGGGCCATGGTAGACCTCAATTATGTCTTGATCAGTTTAAGCTTTGAAAAACTCCTCTCTGCAGCTGCCACAGTCACAGGGATCGTCACAGATATCCTGAGTGCCACCCACATGTTTGGGTAGATCTCTTGCAGTCGCTTCTTGTGCAAAAAATCCAAGATCTCCATGGCTGTCATGTTGGTTGATGGTAGGTTTGGGGGAGGGTGAAAAAGTCTTCCCTCAGAGAAAGTATCCAGGATAGGAATGCAGCCATCTTACACTGATGACGTCATCTGGAGCCAGAGTCTGAGCAGGAGCAGTCGGGGGAAGAAGCCGAGTCCGATGAAACACGTGTTCGACCAATCGTGAGTGAGTTGTTTTCCATCTATGTCTGACTGTCCACCATAACTTAAAGTGCTGCTCAGTAGAGACAGTGCTCCATCTCTGCCTTTGTCATATTGGAGA
The DNA here is from genome assembly GCF_947347685.1 of Pleuronectes platessa. Lineage (NCBI taxonomy): Eukaryota > Metazoa > Chordata > Actinopteri > Pleuronectiformes > Pleuronectidae > Pleuronectes > Pleuronectes platessa. Next base: position 3,494,835 of record NC_070635.1, read on the forward strand.
AGTTCACAAGCACCAAACACCTCCTCAACCTCGCCTAAGGTCTTGAACCTCTCCTGCAGAGACCCTATGGCAACATCCACCACAACATTAAAAAATGTAGCCTCCATCCTCCTCAGTGCATCACTTATAGGCTCATCCAGACATTCATATGTGAATTGTCTGCATTTGGACCATAGCCTCTTCTCTCTCAGGACTGCATCCACATTCATGTTCTCACACATCTCTCCTGCCGAAACCTGAGCTGAAGCAAAGCCGGTGAGTCTGTAATTTTGTAAAAAAGTTTTTGCCTTTCCAAACAAATCCAATACGACATCCAGTTGCATAGAGGTAGACTGCATCAGATTACTCACTCTTGCAATGCTACTGAAAATATCGTACCAGACAACTGAGCTGATGGTAAAGTGAAAGGATCCAATTTCCTCGGCTAACGCCTGGGCCTCAATTCTTACTGCAGGATCTGTTGCCTTCGCTTTGACCTCCAGCAGAGCTTCTCTCACTTGTGGGGCCTGATACCTTAGTGCCTCCACACTATTAACACGGCTCTCCCCCCTAGTCTCTGACCATGACTTCAGAGTAATTTCAACATGGTTTTTTAAGATGGACCATCTCTGGGTGGATGCTGAAAACAGAGTGAACATCTAATGTAAATAGCCAAAATAACCATTCGCCTCTCGTGAGCTTCGTGCAGCATCTGCCACCACCAGGTTTAATGTGTGAGCTGCACATGGCACAAATAATCTCGGGTTGATTGCAAGTAATCTGGCCTGTACACGTTTCCTTTTAACCTTCATATTTGCACCATTATCATATGACTGCCCTCTGCAGTCATCAAAAGGTATGTTCAGTTCTTCCAGCCTCTTCAAGATGAGAGCCGATAGCTCTTGTCCTGTGGAAGCTTTAGCTTCAAGGAAGCCCATGAAGTGCTCATTCACATGTGGCTTGTTCTCCACGGACACGTGGAGACCCGTCGTCACAATTCTGGCCGTACTCCTCCCATTTCGTTGCTCCAGCTGGAGACGAGAGCAGGAAACACAGCAGAGTCGAGACATCTTGGTCACATTAGTTTTTATATATTTCACAACTAATCTCCGTGAATTTAATTGTTTCTATGTAGAGTTTTCTACTAATTTGACTGGTTATCATCATTTCTCGGAATAAGTAACATCTTTGTAAATCACTTATCTTTTTTATGATCATTATTATCAGCACAAACGTTTAGTTTTTTTTTCTATGTAGAGTTTTCTAATAATTTAACATTTAGATTTAAAATTTAGATTTAAATTTAAATTTAACATTTAGATTTAGATTTAACATTTAGATTTAACATTTAGATTTAGATTAAACATTACGATTTCTCATTTAGATTTAGATTTAAATTTAACATTTAGATTTATATTTAGCATTTAGATTTAACATTTAACATTTAAGTGTAACATTTAACATTTGGATTTAAATATTTAAAATATCTCTAAGTTGACAAATATTGTTGAAAATGTGCAAAAAAGTGACTCTCAAAAAATTCACACCAGTTTTTTAAACATGGTTTGAAGCTAAATGTGACAAAAATGTTGCTGTTATTTTCAGCGTGAGCTGCTTTACAAACGGCACCCCATAGAACAGATCACCAGCAGCAGGATCAGGCTCCGCTCCATGTTGCAGGTGTCTCGTTCCTCCCTGACATCTCACATTCTGATGGTACTTCCTTTGCAACACAAGCCAATCAAGGCCTGTGATTCAATGACAACCTCGAAAACACTGCAGAGGATCGTGTTGCTGAGATTCTAACACGACTCACTGCTGCCACCTATAGAGCAAAGAGGATAATCACAGAAGGAGTCCCTGACTGAAGTGGATGCAATTTGGTTGTTTACAGTTCTGCTATTATGGTTGCAAAATTCTGGGAATATTCAAAGTTGTAAACTTTCCATGGGAATTAACGGGAATATACGGGAATATACTGGAAATTGTGTGAGTATTTATACTAACTGTGTTTACCTTGTCATATACAGACATAAATATAAACATTTTGTTTTGTCATAGGCGGATTTGAGCCCTGAGGAAACTTTGGGCACTTAACTATATGCTTCTGCATCTTTGTGTCATTCTTAACATAAGTCTTTGCACAGTATTTGCAAATGTACACAGCCTTTCCTTCTACATTGGGGTGAAATGTCACCATACAGGAGATAGTGCACGTGGCATTGTTCTTTAGAATAAGATGAGATAAAGCTTGTAAAAAAACACTAATGCAATGCTAGAGATATAAATAGTTGGCCCAACAATTGGAATTGTCTTTGAAAATATTTTACAATTGATGGATAAATGAATAGAAATAGGGTAGATGAACAGATGAACAATCCTCAATCAGCATGTTAATATATTTCCCCCAGTAATATCATTGAAACTTACCTGACTAGTCCTGATCAATACATCAGGCCTCAATAGCCCTGCTGTAGTATGCAGGATTCTGGGAATTATCTGTGCATGTGATGGAGAAATGCACAGTGCAGGATTGAAATTTAACATGCAGCATGTGCTGCATTCCATACATCTTTAAAATAGAGTATTGAATGATGTTTTTATTGCTCAGCGTTTAGTTTGCGTATTTTTTTTAGAATTCCCCAAATTCCCGATCTTAATATTCCCATGGAAAGTTTCCGGAAATTGTCCACCCCTTTGCAACCCTATCTGCTATTCACACTGTTATATAGCAAAGGAATACAGATAAAACTAAATTGGTTAAAAATGATATTATAGACAAACTGTGATTTTTCTTTAGGTTCTTCAGATCCACTAATCAATTAATTCTCCAATAATTCCAGCTCAATATTAAATATAAAAACTGAGTCAATTATGTTGATCAATAAGAACTGAAGTTCAGCAACACAAGCCAAGTTGTAAAATACAGCCTCAACTAGAATCTTACTCTGTAGATCCCAACAGATGATTTTCATCAAGATCCATGAATTATTCACTGGGAAAAGGATGAAAATATCAAAAGAACCAGCAACTCACAATGTTAAAGGAGGGATCTGCCCTCTAATCCAAATCTAATTCCACCAGGTTTCGTGATAATCCGTCCAGTAGTTTTTGTGTGATCCTATCGGACGAAGAACAAAACAGTTTCACCCTGAATGGAAAAACTAGTCAGTCAATAGAATGAAACCTTCAGACCAAATTCAAACTCTTCTACAGAAGTGAATATTTTAATAAACACAGTTGTCAAATGAAGGTATGATTCTGGGAGAACAACCAAGACAGGAATGAGAAATGACAGCATGTTAAAAAACAGGTAACTCAAAAAATAAACAGCAGAAATACAATAGTTTGTGCAATAGCAAATAGTTTAAATATATACAAGCATATTTTCATTCGCTGAACATTCAACAACAGCTTTAACTACGTATTGGACTGTGAGGACTCTCCCGTCTCTCTATAGGAAACGTGTGGCGGCGTTCATCTTCAGTTTATTCAGTCAATTCCCATTGTTTCCAGAAAGTGGTGAGCAGCCCAACGATTGGTTTTCAGAATCCTTTGACCCAAGTGCGACAGATGTCTTCAACCCTTCACTCGTGTGGGGATTAGAAACCTGCTCTGGGACCTGATGACATTCAGCAGCCTGTGTTGTTCCCGTTCGATGTGAAGGACAAATGTTGAGAACAACACCAAAGCTGAGCTGCTTTCAAAATACTGAAGACAGACAGTAATTCATTCAGGGTCACGCTCAAGTCTGAAAACGCTTGTTTGGGACTTTGGAGGAACAGTGCATCCACGTAGATTGAGACAAAATAAATAAGGAAACTCAATTGCAAACCTTGAAATTACAGTATTTTACCATATATCTATACTGTATTATAAATCCACCTTGTTTTTAAAACAAGAACGAGAACTACAAGCTGTGAAAGAAAAAGTGTTGCATGAAGCTCGATGTCGTATGAGGGAGATTTATGGCTGTAAACACAACTCGAGCTGTAACCAAGTTTCACTTTTGACCGGAATATGGCAGAAAACATGGGTTTCATTTACGGCTCAACAGACCTGCGGACATGCGGAGGAGTCTCCTTCACAACAAGTTATTTTTCCCGAATAATCACACAGTTATTCACAATCTGGATCATTAAGGCCGAGTCTAAGGGGGTTGGTCTAAAGATTAAGTGTGCCAGAAGGCCAAGATGTTAGAAAAGCTAGGCTCGTGACCAAAACAGTTGCTGGTTCAAATTCCAGTAACATCTGAGGAAATGTAGGTGAAGAAAACAAATAAATAACGACTCTTCCAGTCCCTCACCACCGAAGGCCAACCAAAGCAGATTTTGGGGTCTTTTTTTTTTTTTTACTACTCCGCTTCCCTCTTTGGGGGATCACCATAAAATTCTTCTTTATAAAAGAAACATAAATTTGTACAAGTATTTACAAAGGGGAGGAGAGGGGAAACAAGGCATTTAGTGTTTGGGTTCTGTATTGATCCACAGAGACATTGTTTCACATCCCTCAGTCCCACATTCAAAACATTTTAGGTTTTTTGTTGCCATGGTGTCTAATATCTCAGCCCACTACGGTTTCAGGGTGTGTTGTGTCCTGGGCCAGCCCAAGTCCCTGAGTTATTAGTGTTTTGTTTTTTTATCCCACTTCTAGCCGCTGCCTAGGATCTCAGCCAGAGTCTGAATCGCTGGTGTCGGAGGACGACGATGAGGAGGAAGAGGAAGAGGAGTCGGAGCTGGAGCTGCTGCCGCTGAGGCGCGCGGGCTGCGCGTTGGTCTCGACAGCACTGGGCTTCTCCGCTGAGGGAAGGAGGAGTGGGTTAGATCGGGAGAATCGGATTCTACAGCTGCACCAGGTACAGATGAAAAGAACCATTTCTGCACATGTAAAAGGTTCAGAAGACACACATTCAGAAAGGGAAGATGCACGAGCTCACCTTTAGCTTTCGTAGGTTTCTTGACAGAGTTGAGTTGACCGCTGACGTCCTGCAGCCTCTTCTCCAGCTCCCTCCTCTTCTCCAGAGTCAGCTCCTCTTTAGATTTGCCAATACTGCCTTTGCCCGCTGCAGGTGAACAAGGACAAGGCTGTTACACCTGACATCCACATAGACAATACAGCTGCAATTACTGCTACTGAAGATGTGCTAAGAGGGGGAGTGGTGTGTAAAGGGAGAAAGTGTTTGGTCTGTAAACATGACAGAAATATGAGATGTGCCCATAACAAAAGGCCCAAGGTGTGTTTTCAAATTGCTTCCAGTGTTTCTCCAAGAATTACATCACTTTTAATGGTCCAGTGACACATGACAGAGAAACGGAGGAAGAGACGGACACAGTGACTGAAAGGGAAACAACGTTCCACAGAGATCTACAACGGCACAAAACAAAGTTAGAAACCTCTGAATATTGAAGTTTACCGCTACCTTCAAACGGTTGCGGAACACCCCAGTGTAGGTAAACAATGGGAGACACTACTTGATTCTTTCGTCTTCAGTTCAGGTATTTAATTAATTTGAGACTAGAAAATGATGCAAGGGCAAAACTTCCACGACGCTGTGACAAAGACAATTACACAATATCCTCGAAAAATGAAGATTAATAAATAAATGATCAAAATAGATGCCAACCTGTTTCCTGTGATAGACTGATCATTTCAGCTCATCACATCATCCCAGAGCTGAAGTACAAGCTGCACCATCATCCTGCAGCTTCGTAAACAGCTGACTTTAACGTTTTGAATCAGGTAAGGTAAGTAAAGATATGACCGTTTGTCAGGTTGACATTATCAAATTACAGTTAATGGTTAACAGGAGGAAATAAACCTCAAGAAAATGGATGTCATTAATTTGGAAAACCTCCTGACATGCCTCAAATATAAGGACTTCCATGACATGTCATTGATTAAATGCTTTACGCTTCAGTGCAACACAGTGCATACTATCTCAGCAAGTTCACAATTTAAATTTTCCACATGGGATAAGCTGCTCGAGAGCAAAACAGCAGCGTTTACTCAGGAGGAAAACTAGCTCTTGTTCACCGAGGAGAGATGAATAAAAGATGTGGGTGCAGAACCAAAGTGAAGTGCATGAACAAGCTGAGAAAACGTCATTATATCCCCGTGGGTTATGTGCAATACTATGGTAACACCTTTATATCTTCAGCAGTCCGGTCAGGGTGAAATCTAACTTTGATATAATACGATTGCCTCGTCATGCCGCTTCTTTTTTGGCAGGCCTTCCCTGTTTTGTAAATTTCATATCGAAAAGCATGTGGTGCTTTACAAGGATCAGCTGCTTGGAGATGTGTTGCTGCTCGAGGGTGTGAAAATTGTCCTTTTTTCTTGCTGCTGTGTCTCAATGATGCTGCAACGCAATCACAGTGAAAATCAGGGGCACTTAAGTATCTGCAGATTTGGTGTGTTTGTATTGCCAGATCATGAACCTCAGCTTGGTGCTGCCTAAAGGTAATTTTGATCACATGTGGCTGTCCCCGAATACAATCAGATATGTGGGAGGTTACAAAGAAGACATGTTTTAGTCAATATGCTTTTCCCGTTTCATCTACCTGGCTCTCCGTAAGACTTGCGGGGCTTCTTCCTCAGACAGGTCATGACGTAGCGCTCCAGCTCTTTCAGTGTCGATGGTTTCAGTGTTTCGAAGTCGATCTCAATCTCCTCCGGGTTGGTGTCCCTCAGGGAAGGCTCCCTGGACTGGATGATGTGGACCACGCGACCCAGCTTCTCGCCCGGCAACTTGTTGATGTCGAGGCTGAGCTGGCGCTTCTCGTCGTACGACATGGGCACGAACTCCTCCTCTTCCTCCGAGTCGTAGTGTGGCAGCATGGAAGGAGCCGCCGGCGGCTCTAACGGCTTCTTTGCGGTTCTAAAGAATTGCGAGATAAGATCAAATCAGGACGAAGGTAAATATTATCAGCCGGTGCTAAATATCTCTAACAACTTGAAGATATGATAAAGTTGAACAATAACTGATAAGGTGGGTAATCATTTTACTACTGACTTGCTGTTCTTGTTACTCTTCTTCCCCTGGCTTTTCTTGGTCTGCGAGGCACCTGCTCTGGCCGACTTGCTCTTCAGGATTTTTCCAGGCATCTTCCATTCCTCAGAGCCCGCTCTGCTTCTGTTGCCTCGACTCTTCTTCTCCAGCTTCTTCTTTTTCTTCCTCTCCTTTTTCTCCTTCTTCTCTTTTTTCTTCTTGGTCTTGACCATGGGGCCTTGAGAGAGGGCGGCCAGCTGCTCGTGCATGGCCCGGAGCTGAGGGAAGATTCAAAACAACAAAATTATCACAGTGAAAAACATTTTGTTTCACTGTGAATTGTGTTGAATAACACTTGAATAACTAAAAAGCAACTGGAGGCCTTACTTGTGTGCACACCTGATCCTGCAACTCAGCCAAGCGATGAGCTCGCTCCTCTTCACTGTCAGAGCTGGGGCTGCTCTCGCTCTCCTCACTCTCGCTGCTGGGCTCACTCTCAGAGTCAGAGGACGATGACGAGGAAGAGGAGGAAGAAGAGGACGAAGAGGATGTTGGGTTGCCACTCATCGACATGTTTGTATGGTCCATGCGTGGCTCGTCGGGCATCTTGGCAAAACAGAACTCAAAAACATCCTGGGGCACGAAAGAAAGAGCCCAAATCAAAGATGAGAAATGGGAGGAAACTTCAAATACAAAGACTCGCGCTGAATGTTTTAAAAGTCAAATGAGGAAGCGAAGCTCACCTGCAGATTCCGAGCCATGCCTACAACATCGTGGTCAGGTGGGTTGTACTTGTAGCAGTTGGAGAACATGAGTCGGACATCGCTAGCAAACTGCTGAGCCTCCCTGTATTCACGACAGTCCATCTTCCTCTGATAACACATGGGGAAGATGAATTTTAGTGATTCATGCAGGCAAATTTTTGACTTTCAGGATGTTACATTTAGAGCCATTAAAGAAATGTTATTTTTATCCAAAGCAACGTAATATTCAATGCGTATTACTATTTCACAGAATTTAAATTAGTGAGACGTCACCTTGATGGAGCTGAGGTCCATGGGGCACTTGATGATGTCGTGATAGTCGTGAAGTCCCAGGGCGGCGGTGTCCACAGGTGTGTAGAAAGGCCAGGCGAGCGCTGCGTGTTTCTTGGACAGCATGTCTTTCAGCAGCCCGCTGCAGTACCTCAGCTGAGGACTCAGTTTGCTCTTCTTCAAGGCCTGAGGCTGGACCGAATCGGGCAAGTCCTTCTTGGGGGGTTTGATGGGGCGTCCGCTGCCGACCCTGCGTCCACCACCGGCCATCATTGGCTGGAGGAGGACAGGACCTCCAGCGCTCCTGACCAGGCCCATCCCAGGTGGAGTGTCTAAGCCCATGCCCCCCATGGAGATGGTGTGCATGGAGGTGTCGTGTACTTGGCCCCCGTGTCCTCCTTTCCCTAAACCTACCATGTGGGGCGCTCCAGACATGCCCACACCCGAAAGGCCCACAGTAAAGCCCATGTTGGAGGGGGTGGTGGTGTCTGCCTTCCTTTTCACACCTTTCTTCTACAGAAAACAATACAGAGGTTGGAAGTGTCTACAATTATTTAACTCATTACTCTTTTTTAAACTTTTCTAGAAACTTAAACTCTGAATACACCAAATATTAGAAAATGTCATTATATTAGGAATCAGTGTTTTGCTTGTGTTGTACCATTTGATACTGACTATGTGTTTTCTAAATACCTTGGTTGTGGGCTGTGTAGGAGGCAGGCCCATGATGTTGGCGGGGGGGAGGCTTTTGGTCAGCACAGTCTGGGGAGAGCTAGCGAGCATGGACTCCCCAGTGTCTGAGGAGGAAGGGGAGTAGGCCGACTGTGACACTGCTGGCACCTGCTGAGCCCTGGATGCTGAGAAACAAAGTCAACTTTTAAAATAGGAGCTGAAATCAAAATCTTAGCTGCATATTGATATCAAGAATAACATTAACACCAAGAAACTTGGGGCAAGCATTTTATTCAAAACAGAAAACTACTGAATATTTCCAGTGGTTAAAACAATCCAACAACAACTCTGTAAGACTTTGTCATTAACTCACAACTAGACTTGCGACCTTTTCCCCTGTTGTTTTTGTTTCGAGGAGTTGGCGGTGTGAGCTCCACTTCCTCCTGGGGCATCTGGGCCACTTTCTGGAGGAAGATCTTCTCTAGGGACTGGGCCATCAGCACAATGTCGTCTGTCGGCTAATCAGAAAAACAATTCATTAACATATGAGTAAAACACAAAAAAGCATTGATGATAACAAAAGTAATGCATTTTAATTCCTTGGTATATAGGTGCTTCAAATATAATCTGTTTTGGAAGAAAACCTTTGAAAATGTGTATCTTGAGAAAAAATAAACAATGAAACCGCTAACACATTTTGAAAGTAAATAAAGCTGCTTCCGGTGCTTCTCTGAATGCCTTGATCTTTATATAACCCTGTGTTATCACTGCTGTGGCTAGAGTCACCTTGTATAACATGGGAAATGTTATTAGGAAGAGCATGAGAGAGAAATGAAAAAGAAAGCAATAACAGGATGGACAGAGCTCTGTTCTCTACCATTTAACCTACCTTGTTGTAGATGTAGCAGTTGGTGAACATCGTGTTGAAGTCCTGTATGCACTCACTTGCACAGCGGTAGAAGCTGTTCTCAAGGCGCTTTTTTATGGTCCCCATGTCCATGGGCTGTTTAATAATTTTATGGTAATCCTGAAAAAGACAGAATGAGACACAAAGTTTTTTTTTTATGTATGGGTTCACAAAAACACTGTAAAATCAAAATTTACAAAAGGATCTAATTGGGGATATTCGCTTTGCACAGTCATGAATAAAATGCATCAAATGAAAGTAGAAAGTGAACCCACTGGTAGGCTGAGCCTGTAGGCATCCACAGGCTCATGGAAAGGCCAGGCAAAGTGGTGCCTCCACAGACTCTTGATCAGGGTCCTCTGGAGATACTGTAGCTGGTTGGTCATGCGGCCTTGTCGGCTGGGATCCTTGACCAGGGGCTGCAGCGGGGCTGGGGGGCCCTGGGGCATGGTGTGCGGCAGAGAGGGGCTCTCAAAGTCCTCGTACAGCAGGGAGGGCTTGCGAATTCGTTTGCCCGAGCTGCTGTGCTGGTCCATCCCGCCACTGGACAACCCGACTAGAGAGCTGAAGTTTAGTGAAACAGAAGGAAACAGAAGGAGCAGAGGATAGAAAAGTTCAGGAACAGAAAACGATGCCTGCTATTTTCACAGTCGACTCTGCTTAATCAATTTTTCTACCATTATTGAATGAACACATTGATTCTGATCTGACATTCACTAGAATCAACTCGTGGATAATCCGCAACCTAAACATGCTTTATATATGTCACCCATTTGACCAGTGAACCCATGGCTCCGTCTCCCAGTCAGTTAAGCGTTATCTAGGGAAACTAAAATTCAATCAACAGCCTGCTACTTTTAAAACAGCAATGGGAACCATCATCCCATGGGTTCTCACCAGTTAAAAAAAACAAACAGTCAATTATAATGAGGCTGAGTGATAAACCACCAAAAGCTGAGCAATATGTTATCCGCTTTTTCTCATGCGAGTATTGGAAAAAGCTTTACTTTTAAACTGTCACTCAGAAACACATCATGAATATGTCGCACTCTAAAGCTGCAAGAATTATTAATAAATGCACAAATTATTTAACTTACAAAGCATTTTGAGCAAATTGATCGTTTCAAGTTATTTCCACAGGGAATTTATTTTTGCATTATACCAAATTATCAATGGTTTACTGTTGCTTGAACAAAACAAAACATTTGACAACAGGGTTTTAAGAAACTGATAGTTGTTTCACTGCTCATTTCACTGATCATAGAATGAAAATAATAAGATCATGTTAACTAAATGCTTTGTCATTCCTTGACAATCATGCTGAATCAGCTGGTTTCATTCTAAACAGTGAATTGTGCAGCCACTATTTAACAAAAACTAATGTAACTGCTAATATTTTGTGGTATTTTTTGTATATTGATTACTCATTTGAGAGAAAGAATGGATGAAATGCAAAAGGACAATCTTGGCATTGGAAATAAAGACTTAAGCAAATTTAATATAGGAAGATGATGCAGACCTCAAAATTCTCTTAAAAGAAAAGTCCCCCCCATCTTCAGTGTAGCCTCTAATTCAATGAGACGACATAAGAGCATTTACTACACGGCTTAACAGAGGTCTCTCAGTCCACATAGTCAAAGGAACCCCCTCTGAGCAGAGCACATGCACCAGATCAGGACACACACAAACCTGCTCCACTGACACACAAACCCCGGCAAAGCCTGTGAGCTGATTTTCTCCATCAGTCAGAATCCCAGCAACACAAAGAAAGGCTCAGGGGCGTTTGTGTTAGGAAAAGCATGACACTGCTGTGTAGTAAATACAACACAATACAATTCCAGTCTTATTTGGGCACCGCATATTGTAGCCTTTTGTCATTTATCAGGTAATATTGTAAAAGAAGGAATTAGACATTGTATTATGAATAAAATGGGTTATATCAAATCACTTAGATCTCCACCACAATGTAAGCATATTAATTAGCAGTGCAATGATTCACGAAATCAAGGGAAGGACCTCAAAAGTGTGATTTGTTTTGTAGAGAAAGGGGGGGGGGGCTGAAGGTGCATGAGCCCAGCTGATTGTAAGTGTGATTCATGAATCATGATGGGAAAATAACAAATTTTTGGATATGTTGTGTACAAACATCATGGACGAGTAAGGTTAAGTTTCCCTTTGGCTATAGAATCACTTTAAATGCAAGTATTCCTGTAAACACCTGCTGCTGTGGCCCTCTACAGATAATTAGATCATTTCAGATGAATCATAAACTCTTCAAAATATGCAAGATGTGACAATTAGTCTGAGCCCAAGCATGATCCTTAGGAAACACGTGAATCCTTCTGTATTCTAAGGCTTTGTGATTTCATATAGGCAAACCGATGCACACACACACACACACTTCCATGACACTGAATCCACTTCTGCTCCCACTAACACACACCAGTATGCCCACATTAGATTCTAAAAACAACGTATATTCAATAAAGAGGAAGCGATGGAGGAGAAATAAAAACACACGCGGCTCAACAGCAGAGGATCGCGTGGCTGGGACGCCCCGCCCTCCCTGTTTGTAAACACTGGCCTCACAATGACAGCAAAAGGATGACGGACACATTTTTATATCATTTATCTTAATGCAAAAGATAAAATAACCAAACTGGGGTTTCACGGTGCTGCAGCAGAGACGTATCCCAGCACCGTTATCCGATGATCCGGGGTCGTTATTGCACTCAGCATGTAGCCGCTGCTAGCGGAGGGCTAGCTGGCGTCGCAAGATTTCAACCAAAACACGATATAAATATATAGATTTGACTGCAACCTAAATAAATGGGGGTAAATGAAGTGTATTATCAAAGCGGACTGGATATTTAGCAGCGGTTAGCGTTAGCCTCACGAGCAGCGGGATTACACGGGCAATGAATGACAGGGAGCCGGGGGGGGGGGGGGGGGCAGCTGTCATCCACGGTCCGGTTCCACAGATAAAGCTTAACGATAAACAAACAAATAAATAAAAAGGTATTTTGCAACGAATCGGGATTAGCAGCGCCGCGATGGGAAGCTAGCTAACTGGGTTGTGAGACAAGCTAGCGCCGCCGTTGGGAGGCTAACGGGATGGATGACATTTAACGCTCCTCCGCCTCCATGGCCGCTGCGGAGCCGATTTAAACCCTCCGCCCCCCGCCCCGTGAGTACTGGAAACCCCCCGCGGGTGTCTACCTGTCGTGAGGCGGGTTGACGGCCGCTTCCATCCGGCTGAAGGCGGAGCGTTGATCGCGGGGGTTCCAATTCTCCCAGCGCCCGCTGACACTTTCCGCCCGGAGAAAAAAGAAAACACACCCGCCGAGCTCCCACCGCAGCGAAATGGCGCCCGTTCACTTCCGTGTGTCGCTATATAAACCCCCCCGCGCGGTGCTGTGACGTACTTCCGGTGGCAATGGGCCTGCTCTGCGCCCCGATTGGCAGCGAGGAGACGTCCGTCAGCCGGAGCTCCACGCCCCGCCCCCCCGCTCGGTACATGTTGTCCTCGATCAGCTGTTGAGTGAAAACAATGGAGGCTGCGTCGCACTGCGCTTCACCGCGCGGATTTCTACGTGTTTTAGCTTCTTAAATGCGGGTTTGTCTTTTCAGGCGAGTGTCCGTGGGTCTGCGGGGAAGCGGGTTGTGATGCACCCGTGTTTTGTGCCTCATATTGCGGATCACTTGCAGGGAGCGGTCGCTGATATGTTTTAAAGATGTTCAACTATTTTCATCTGGATTTTGTGTACTGATAATTCCAGGGCTGTAATCAAACCGCAGAATTTATGAAATAATTATAAAGTTGAATGCAAGAGTAGAGACACTACAAATTGGAAAAGCATTAACAACGCAGGCGTAGAGACACTGCACAAGGCAATGTTCTTTTTTATCAAATGATCACGGGGGCTCTCAAAATGATCTTTATCAATAGGCGTAAAGGGGTTGATTTCATTCAAAATCTATTAATTGTTGGGCGAATAAAATGTTGAATTATTCCCTAAATATTAAAATAGAATTTGAATGTTTACAGTATTGTAAAGTTTGCTCTACCCTAATCACTATTTCTTACATTCTCATCCATTCATTCATTCTACTCAGTAATATATTTATAATTTAGATTTTAGATGTCCACCTTTTTCTTTTTTTCTCAGAAAGTGGTGAAAATTTAATTAAATAAATGGGCGTGGCAAAATTGCTCAATTGCGCCCCCCGAGCCCCCCGGAACGCGTTCATATTGACCGAGCGTAACAAAAGTCGATACACAGGTGGGACAGAATAGACTGAACGCCCTCTCCGTGCTTTCCATTGAAAACCCGTTCGTTCATGGACTGGTGGATTTTGGACTTTAACAGCAAAGTCATCGAGAGGTTTGCTCAAGCACTTTTTTTATTTTTGGAGCTGAAGGACATCGTCTTTTTTACAAAGTTTTGTTTAATAAATTATGCAAGTTATTTGAGCTATGTTTCTGTCTAATCTTTTTACTTTGTTGCAATCATTTTACTTTAATACTGTATTATAGGCAACATCTTTGTGTGGCGCTTAGCGCTGAAGCTTGTGAATTGTATTTGAAATAGGATTTCTGCTCCCTGCTGACACTCAGAATGCAGCCCATAGTATATCTTACTGGTCTATAAAGGCCTACTGCTTATAATAATCAGCTACCTCTATTTCTATGAAAAACGCAAAAGGAAGCCCGCCATTTTGCATTTAGTGGCCATGTTGGCCATATTCCACATTGTTACTTTGAGGTACATGTACCAGGAATTACCTCATATCAACTTCAAATTGAGACGAGCATCATCACAACAAGACGGCGTCCGAGTTTGATGACTTTCCATCAAAACACGATGTTCTGTATCTCAGACATACACGGAATCCTTTGATACTGAGCCGTCAACAAACAACTCCTCTCCTTCAACGACAGTGTCAGTGATCATAGATCAACGGAATATTTGATGTCTTTCAAAGTTGACCTCTCTCTCTCTCTCTCTCTCTCTCTCTCCAAATTGGGACATTCCCTCAAACTGTGTAAATATTGAGGTGCGGCGAAGGTTCATCCTTCGGCAAAGGAGACGATGTTGTCATAACTCCACTCCATTGTCTTATCACCACCAAACTTCTGTCTCATGATCAGAGTCCAAGCCTGAACAGCTTCTGTGTGTCAATATTTCCTCAGGGTCATAGCGCCACCTACTGATCAGTGGGAAAATGAAGTTGTTGTAACATTGTCCATTTGACACAAAATTGCTCAGGCTACATCAGATCCCCTACTTGGACAGATCTATTAGTTTGTATGTAATAATACTGATGGCGCCACCTAATCGCAACAGGAAATCATCTTTTTTTTACAATTAAATTACATAAAATGTTCACAGTGTGATGTGCCATTGAAAGTGTTGACCTTAATGAGCAGTTAGCAGGCCAGAATCAACATCACGTGACAGACGCAGGAAGGGAAGCGTTTATCCTTGCCGCAGTGTGCAAAACGCATGCACCGCGTCAAAATGCATGTGCTCGGGTTCATTATATTTTATTACTTTGGTTTTATATATTTTTGTTTAGCTTTTGTATCATATTTTTAATTTGTTTGCTTCTTTGGTTTTTCTAATTGTTGTGTACGTAACAAATAAAGTCTTAAAATCTTGTATTTGCATTTTTATTTGTCTTACTTTCAAGTGAGCTTTTTTTGTCTTACTTTCATTTAAATGTATTTAAAATTGAAACTTGAATTGGGTACATTTCAGACGCCAACAGTGAAAACCCAAATTATGAGTTTATTACCACAGGAACCTGGATAAACAATGTGGTCTGTAGTGGAGATCAGCAGGAGCCCAACAACAAAGATTAGCCCCAGGATCCTCCTAGAATATTATACAGCCATGCTTGAACAATAGTTAATGTATATTAAATAAAGATTAGCTATTTTCAGCGCAGAAACTAGTATTGATCTGATAAAACATGAGTTTGTTTATCTAGAGCATCACTTTTCAGGACAGCTTGAATTGGAATCTTCTCAACTCAAAAAGCTGCAAAACATATGTAATCTTCAAAGCAAAAATATCAATAAATAATTACCATAAAATGAAACACTTCAATCACAGATCAATAGTTTTTGCCTAATAAAACTGAAACTCAACACATGGTAGTCAACGATAATAAAGGAGTAATTAATTCAAATTATTTATTGTCATAACTAAAGGGAGGCAAACAAAGTACTAACTTTAATTTACTTACCACATTAATACAGGGAAAAGTTGGATTAAACATTTGACAAATAAAAAAAAAAAAATACTAATATATATACAGCCAAAACGTTTAGGAAAACTTATTTGTAAATAGTGCAATATGAAACATCATAAACAACTCTAGAGTGCATTAAGATCATAAATTATGAAAGTAGATAAAGCAGATCAACCCTCAGCTCCTTCTGTCATGCACCTGGCCGAGAAAAGGCAACGCACAATATTTACTACCACAGTGTGTTAAAGGGCAGAAAGTTGAATGGAAAAATGCAGCTGATGATTCTCATTCAAAACCAACCCTATTTATATCATGGAATCATATAATTAAGTGTAATATTATACACCTATAACACTATCTAAGTTGGTCCTTTCTCTTCTTCCAAGGTGCAAGGAGGCACAATTACATTACATGTCATTTTATCCAAAGCGACTTACATTTTTTTTTAGAACACTCAGCATTAATGAGGGGCCATTTAGGGATTCAGTATCTTGCCAAGGACACTTAGGCATGCAGATGGGATAGAGTGGGATTCAAACCGGCAACCTTCTTGTTGCAGAGTACCCGCTCTATCCCCTAGGCCACGCTCTCCCCACTCTTCCCACAAGAAGGCACAACTCTATATCAACACAATAAGTGTTGTTTAACAATAAACTTAAAGTGTAGCTGGAGTTTCGACACCTTCACGTCCAGACTTTCAACCAGCAACCCCTCTGTAGCTTGACTTCTCTGGCTCCTTGGGGACCCAGAGACATCATGACTGTGCATCGTTCCTCTCCTCCTCTTTGCGCTGAAAGCCCATATTGTACTTTCTCACCATGTCAGCATAAAGGCCGCCTTTCTCCAGCAGCTCACCATGGCTGCCCTCCTCCTGTATCACCCCCTCACTGAGGACCACTATATGATTGGCCTTCTCTACAACATTCATCTGGTTGGAAATCAGCAGCACGGTGCAGCGGTTGGTTTGGTTCAACAAAGCCTGGTAGACCTGTTGAGTACAACCATGACTTGCTGTTATATGAAGAGAAGAAGAGACAAGTCAGGAGCAAAACAACGTGTGAAACACAATCATTTCCTACCTGGTGTTCATTCTCTACATCCAAGTCACTGGTGGCGTTGTCAAGTATCAGAATTTTGGGACGTCTGATTAAAGCTCTGGCAATGGAGATGCGCTGCTTCTGGCCTCCAGCTACCTGCCCCCCCTTCTCTCCGGCATCTATACAACAGAACGACATACTGTTTCCATGTACTTACTTGGGGAACAGTGTATATTGAATTCTGCAAGATCACAAGAGCCCGAGTGCTTTTGGTTTCAAGTGCACTTAATTAAATGTATTAGTTCCTCCACTGCTGTCAGCAGGTCTCATAGTTTCTATAAGGCGTTTTAACACCACATAGAATACAACTGAAAGACCAGCAGGGACAATAGTGCCCTGAATTAGTTATTTTCCCAGGTAGGTGTCAGAAAACTGATAGATGGACTAACCCAGAATTTATGAATGCATTGTGTCACTTTTTCCTATGGTGCTTGCTGTAGTTGTGTAAGTGAAGATTGAACAATCCTGTGAACACAACCCAGCATCTCAACCACCTCGCTTCTCTTGTTGAGGGTTAAGGATAAGCAACCTTGTTAAGCCCCACGAGACAAAATATCTGATTTAATATCTGGTCCGACAGCTTGACGGAAACAGTTCCTCATCATTACAGGCATATGTTCTATTTTCTGTGCAAGCATCTAAGAATTTAAATTAACATGAAAAATCATTCTAATTTCTTCCATAAAGTAGAAAGTCCCGCTCTGAACCTGTGTCATATTGACTTGGCAGCCCCATGATGAAGTCGTGGGCGCTCGCCAGCTTGGCAGCGCGGTGCATCTCCTCATCAGAGGCGTCCTCGTAGCCGTACTTGATGTTCTCCCGCACCGAGCGACCAAACAGCACACAATCCTGGCTCACCACGGCAATCTATGAACACAGAGGATGAGGAGGGAACAGTTAGTGGCTGTATGGTCGTCACAGCTGAAGCTAAGATATGTTAACAGAGTAGAAGGATCCGATGAAATTGTGATTCACCTTCTCAAATACTATCTTCTTTCCTTGTTTACAGCTCTGAGCGACTTAAATATCATTTTCAAATTTCAATGTTTGCAATATGATGACGTATTAAAGTGTTGCATGTTTACATTTTTTTACATTGTTTTTTTAGTGGTAATGTAGGAATATTTACACAAATGTACTCTATTTTTAAAGAAAACAGATCTCCTCTTTGTAAAGAATGAACAACTACTCACGGGATTAAATCGACTCATCTAACTAAACTCTCTTCAGGCACCAGCTGAACTTGCTGCTGACCCACCTTGTCGTGTAGGTACTGGTCTTTGTAGCTCTGCAGTGGTTTTCCATCCAGCTGGATCTCCCCTGCTTGGGGCTGATAAAACCTCTCGAGCAGTTTGACGCAGGTCGTCTTCCCTGATCTGTTGAGCCCGACAAGGGCAGTGGTTTGACCTGGTTTTAGCTCCAGCGACACATCCTATTGGAAGAGAGGATAATGTTTAATTGAAGGAGAAAATCACTTAAATTGTTAATATAATTAATGCACAGGAGATAAACATAAATACACACACACCTTCAGCACAATTTTATTTTCCTCGGCTGTGACAGGGTAAGAAAATCGGACATTCTTGAATTGAATGTGTCCCTGAAGAGTTTCCGGGGCCAAGGTGCCATCTGGGGGTGTCTGAGGTTTTCTATCCAAATACTCAAAGATCTTTTGAGAGCCACCGATTGCCTTCCTCACATCCGGGTAAGCACGCATGACACCCTGGAAGAGAAGTGAAGGTCAAGCAAAACTGGGCACTTGCTGATACGACTGTGGACTACAAAATGATGAGCTGCTTCTTGGCGTGCGGCTCACCTCAACAGCAGAGGCAAACTGTAGCTCGTAAAGGATGAAGGACACCAGGTCCCCACTGCTGACAGTCCCTCTGGTCACAAGAGTCCCTCCGTAGTACAGAATAAACACCTTCAGGGCCAATGTGGTGATCTGGGAGAACATAAAAGACAATTATTCCGCTGTCGACGGCCTGCATTCCAAGATCTTAAGAGTCTCAATGGCAAGTTGCAGGCAGCAACCTCACTGAGACATTTCAGACATTCGACTCACGCTGTTGGACCAGGTAGAGGCCGCATAGCCAACAGCTTCCTTTTTGTTCAGGCTGTAAGTGTCCTCCAGCTGCCGTCTGTACCTCTCTGTCTCGCCGTCCTCGTTGGCAAAACTCCTCACTGTCTTCATGTTGGAGAAGGTCTCTGTGGCCACCTGGTTGGCCTTAGCCAGTGACTCCTGAACTTTTATAGCAATAGTCTGAGACAGATTAAAAACGATTAAAAAATGAGTTAATAATGTGTTTTAAGAAATGAAATCCTCTTTTGTGATGATAATTGTATCTACACTGCATTCTGGGGACTGGTATCTATGAGTGTATGAAATTAACTTCAATTTTATGGGGAGTGTTGGGCCTTGGTGGGAGGAATTCACTCTACATACAATATATAGCGTAGATTTATGTTTACCTGGTGGAATTGCCCGATGAGTTTTGGTATGACCCAGATGATGGGCAGTCCCATGCAAGTGAACAAGGTCATTTTCCAGGACTGGCTCACCATGAAGAACAAGAGGAAGAGAAAACGTGCCGTGTACCACATCACAAGACTCAGTTCCTCGCTCAGCGCCTCGCTCAATTTATTGGCGTCTGTGGTGATGCGGGAAACCAGTTCACCTGAGAGGAAAGTTGGGTCGTTAGTTTTATTCACAATGGTCGATTGTGCGACGGGCTTTTTATTTAAAGATAACTTTGTGTGGTCAGTCGTTTACCAGTCTTATGGGCATCAAAGAAAGTTATATCCTGTTTCAACACGGCCTGGAAGACAACTTCCTGCACTGAGGTGTGGATGTTGCTCATGGTGACATTGTAGATGAGGTCACCTACAAACTCCAGGACAGCGCTGGAACATACGACAGGAGACACATTACAGTGTAAAGTACACAACACATATATATATATATAGAATATATAGAAATACAGCAAATTAGATTCCCTTTCTAAGCCATGAGTTGGCAGATTTTTTACGTGTCACCATCTGCATAAACACACAAAGCTCGATAATTTTAGGTAGTAAATCTTAAAAATACTGTATCACTTCAGTTGGACATGATTATATGATAATGCATTTTTTTTTTTATATGAAAGAAATCTGAAGCCAGTAACATATATATAGATAAATATAATGATACTTCACCTAAATGACTACCTGAATAAAATTGCTATATCCCAGTGAAAATGACAAGAGACAGAGACCTAAACTTAACAAATTCTGGTATTTAATAAAGATATAAGGCTTAAACATGACATTACCTGGCGAAGGTCATTAATGTCATGAAGATGATTGCCTCTGTGAACGCATCAGGTGATTCTTCATTAGAGATCCAGTCAGCCATGCGACCGCTGTACTGAGGGATAGCCATCTCACCTGAGGTCAGAAGATCATTATTCATTTCTTCAGTCATGAGATCAGAACCGATCAGAGCTAATCGATAACACGCTCATTGATCATTTAGTCCCGCGGCCTGTTTTAATATCAGCTTGGTACTATGTAGAAAATAAACTCCACACCTTTTATCTAAATCAAACTGTTGTGTCACTTACCATAAGAAGACACAAACACGAGTGACAGAACCACAACGAAGCGCCACTTATATGGCTTCAGGTATCCCATCAGTCTGCTCAGAAGGGTGATGGTTTCCTGTTCAGGCTTCTCAGAGGGCGTCCTCGTGAACAGAGATGAGATGTATCGGCCCGAGGAGATTAGAAGAGAGGACGCGTATTGGCTCCAGTAGAGCCAGGCCACTGCTGTCACAACATAACCCTGTAGCACCTGCAGAAAGATATCACAGGTTTAATACTCGATAAGAAAACACATCACCTCTCTTTCTGTGCCTGCCAAAAAGGAAGGATAAAGAGGAAATGCATTAAAGTAATAAACAGCCTTCTTGGTTCCAAAGTTTATCTTGTATGATCCACAGAGTGATTAATATCGTGCTTCTTATCTTATCGGGCCAAATTTCACACTGGTTTCGTTTTGTTTTCAGTCAGTTTCCTGCTCAAGACTCAAGCTGTGATTGGCTCAAAAACTGTTTCACAAACATTCGTTGTCAGAACTCTCTGAAGCAAAAAGCATTTACAATATTCTGTAAACTTCCAAATTGAAACACAATAAATGATCTTATGCAGAGTTTTATCGAGCCAGCAAAGCCACCCACCCTTTCCCATGAGTGCCACCCCCACAGTTCCTCCATGGTGGACAGCCCGAGCACCCGCAGAAGAGTTGTGTATATTGGAAAGTGGAGGCAGAGGACCCCTAAGCTCTGGAGCCCCCCGAAGCTGCTCATCCACTGGGCTCCAGGGTGGGCGAAGGTGAGGGAGATGAGGAGGAAGGCCCGGATCAGCCCGGCCCCCCACAGCGTGAGGAGTGGGTGGGAGATGAAGAGAGGCGAGAGCTGGGCCAGGCTGATGGCGTGCAGCGCACACACGTCCAAGCACACCAAGAGCAGGGGGAAGAAGCAACTCATCTTCTGCATCATGCCCAGGTCCTGCAAATACAAGAGAAATGGGGGGGGGTCAAACCAACACAACTCTTTTAATTACATAAACCAAGGCTAGACTATGTCAAAAAAATTTGATCTACAGGGCCACAAAAAAGTTAAAAACAGAGGTGCAGAAGTTCATATCAAATGCTAAATAGAAGATACACACACACACACAGACACACACACAATACAGGGTCCATTAAAGTGCATAACACAGAGACAGACATGGTTCACATAAAGAGATAAAGATGACTTTTTAAATAACTGCACAGGATCAGCAAACCTGACCTAAACAGTCTATAACTACGTTTTAAATAGTATAATAAATATTGAATAAATGTGCTGGTACATGTTGATGTGTATTCGGAGATTTCACTTTCCTATTTGCACATTTGTAAGGACATGAACTAAACTTCACACTTTGCAGTTTAATCCACTTGACTGACAAAGTTACTTTCTGTTTGCTGCTGCTCGGTTACTTTCATTTTCTCCTGCACTGCTGATTTCTGTGAAACGGCTACAGCGCGCACACACACGGACACACACACGTGCACACACATACACACAAGCACACACATACACACTTCTTATTCTTTAAGAGGGTTAATTCAAATTAAGTGTTTCCTCTTATAGAAAAGGTCCCACGGAGACAACCAGAATAGACACACACGTACACACACGTATACACACACACACACACACACACGCGCGCACACAAACACATACATCTTATTCCTTATTAAGGGTTAATTCAAATTTAGTGTTTCCTCTTATAGAAAAGTTCCACGGAGACAACCAGGATACACACACATATACACACACATGCACACACACACACACACACACACACACACGGACACACTAACTGTATATTACTTCCTGAAGTCACACTTTATGCTACCTCACAGTACATGTAGCATCGTTAGCTAGCGAACTAAACCTTCAGCACAACGACATTAAATGAAACTTACCTTCTCGAGCTCGTGAAGTCACACGCGTGTTTCTCGCCTGAGATTATTTTAAATAAAACACTGAGGATATTATTCGGAGCAAATGTAAACCTGTTAGTTCCACGAGCAGCGTCTTGCTCGGTGGAGGCAGAGGAGTGTGTCTGTCTGTGTGTGTGTGTGTGTGTGCGTGTGAGTCGGAGTGAAACCGAAAGTTAACTGTTTATAGTCCCTCTCGACGGGAAGTCCCTTCGGTGTGGAGGACGAAGAACCACGAGGTTGTTATTGATTATTGTCCTGTAGTTTAATCTGTTCCTGCTTTAATAAACTATGCTATTAAACATCAACACGGTTGCGTGTAGTTCTGTTCCTCCGGTCAGTTCATGTGTGTGGCGTGCACCTCCAAGCGCTACGACAGTGACATCGTGTGGCCAGAAGCTGAAACTGCCGGAGCGTCACAGGCCCTGTTCTCATGTTCAGACATTTTGACTTAATAATAAAAATAATAATAATAATAATAATAATAATAATAATAATAATAATAGGTTCCATTCAAGGCTCCCATTAATTTCATTTACACCTGTGCTTTTCATGTACTTTCACATGTTTTAATATAAAATAAAATGTCCTTACTCCCCTTGTTTGTTCATTTAACAACAAATCTACCCTCATTTATGTAAATAGTGGATTTCTATTCAACATAAGTTTTATATACATTAATGTTTTCAAAGACTGTCTTTATCATAGATATATATATTTATGTATTTGTGTTCTTATTTGTGTGTCAGATCTGGATAAACCAGTTCAGGTTGCTCAAAACTCTGCTGTCTGGTCTCTAATTACACAACCACCACCTCCTGAGTACAGTAAACACACAGCTCTGTGTACGGTAACTTCATTACTTCATTATAGACCCAGAAACTACTACTCCCATAAACTGAAATATAGTTGAACTACTCAGTTAATTGAATGAGCTGATCCTGTAGAGAAAGTGAATTATTAAACGTTTTGACATTTAAATCATTTTGTCTGGGAAAAAAAACATTTCTCAAATGTTTCTTGCTTTTATTTTGTTATAAACTGCAGCAAACAAGTCAATTACTTCATAGTATGTCACCTCATCTCAAGCTGCGGCTGGATGTGGCCTTTGCTCGGAGGTCTGATCTGACCTTGAGTCGCATTAAGACACTAAAGTGTGAGACTGAGACGTCCAACAGATACTTTGAACTCCCTGATAGCTTCCTTCCTTCTCCTCTGCTTTCATGTGAGAAGAATGGGATGAACAAGTCTAAATTTGTTCTCACTATTTTAAGAAGCCTCTATAAATCACTAATGTTTCCTTTTATGTATATTTCAGAAACTTCTATCTGATGTGTATGATAGGTGTGATTAATTAAAAGGGGAGGTTACAATTTGGAGGTGGTTTTACTTAATATATTTTACTAGCTTTACTTTACTTATCTTTTATTTCTGCTACTTTATAATATTAGTCGTCTACATTTCAGATAGAAAGTTCACGTTTTACTCCGCAATATTAATGTGACACCTATCGTTACTTCTACTTACATTTTTATAGAGTCAGTTACTGTTGGAGTCAACCAGGGTGAGTGTTGACCAATTCCACAATTTAGTTAATAAGTTAAATTGCAGTTTTACCACAGTTATGCTCCACACGAGTTGATCAATAAATCTGCTATTGTTATATCATCTAATAAATTATTAAAAAGAAATGACAGAGCGTAAATGCCACAATAGAGATAATATAATTTTTCATCTGTCAGAACAGACAGGAAACAGATTATTTATTGGACAATATTTTTTTTTATTGGATACTGTATTGATTTTGTTGATTTTTAGCGATTGATTAAACAATCAATCAGCTAACGATATATCAGCTGATTCAATCCATTTTCAGTTCTGCTTTAATGTAAATGACACTTGTTTTTTCGCAGAACAAGTGAAAGAGAAACCCAGACCTCCAGAACCGGAGGACACAGCCAGAAAGAAATCCAGAGCTGCCGAGCCCCTAACGTGGAATCAAAACCGACAGCAGCTGCTCAGAGTGGAGGGGGAACATTACATCAGCAATTGAATTACAACACAAACGAGAGGTGAAAGTCAGATGTTTGAAAAGAACAACACAACCAGGTGCTCACGGTTTTATTTATTTCTGCGACTTGAATAAGAACAAATCACAGAAGAACTTTTCCGAGGCAGAACGTTCACAGTCTAACTTTTTAAGACTCAGCAACTGGATAAGACAGATGTATGTGTATGTGGGTCAGCAATTGTTTGAAAAGGTCAAATTCAAATGATGCTGTCCGCTCACACACTGAACGCTACAATAAAAAAAAAAACACTCGTCCAACACACACAAGCACACGCACACAGGGTCGTCGCCCTCCTATTCTTCTCCAAACAGTGGCAGGAAGTTGTCCAGATATCCGCAGGGCCTCTGAGAAAAAGGGGAAAAAAGAGAGCGAGTGAAGCGAGAGGGCTGGGTGGTGTCAGAAGGTGTCGGAGGCGGTGGTGATGGAATTGGGCGACTTCAGATCGGAGTTAACTGTTCATTGTGAGCAGAGGGGTTCCTGGCTTCACAGATTCACAGCAGCGTGAAGCTCTGTGAGTCAGAGCCGAGCTGCTGCAGGTCAGAGACACGTTTTAACATCTGGATGAGGCCCGAGTCAGGAGAAGAAGAAGAAGAAGAAGAAGAAGAAGAAGAAGAAGAAGAAGAAGAAGAAGAAGAAGAAGAAGAAGAAGAAGAAGAAGAAGAAGAAGAAGAAGAAGAAGAAGAAGAAGAAGAAGAAGAAGAAGAAGAGGAGGCCCACAGCTGGCGGCATGAAGATGTTGGCTCGGAGGATGTTTCTTCTGCTGGGACTGAGCTGGACGTGTGGAGGTGAGTCAGTCACTTTATTCTCAACAGATGCATCCGTTTGTTTTGTTTATTTTTATCCAGATTCAAAGGAGTTGAATCTAGTGACATGTTTTGCTCCCCAAACTGTGTTGAATTAATTATTACTGTTTTTAAGGACTTTTAAGAAAGCTCAGACTCATGTAGTTTGTATTTTCACTTCATAATATTATACAGAATAAAGGATTTCTTGAAACTTTTTTCAGTTGAAGTGTTAATGTCTTGATTTACTTACAAACATTGTTATAAAATTGATATTTCTTTAAATTATTATATATTCATGTCATAATTATATTTGTATGTATTCCTGTATTAATTTTAATATAGATACATATATTTTTTTATTCATCCTGCACCAGAAGTTCTCTCTTTGCTGATCTGAAGTATTAAACATTTAACTTTTAAACTTATTTCAGCTTTATTGTCCAAATCCTTTTTGTCTGCTCTGAATTCATGGTCCCGCTCACACCTGCCAACCCCATTGTCCGACTCCATCACATTCCCCGCTGCCGTGGTGAGGACCTTCGACCTTTATCAAGTCCCCGGCCCACACTCCATTTCCTGTTGCTATTCGTTTCTCCTGGTAACTTCCTGTTTATGTCAGCCCCATTTCCTGTTCCCTTTAACGGTCCGTATCAGGACCCACCTTTCGTGGCCTGACCTGCATTGTTATGAGTAGCTGCTAGCGCTGAGAAACAATGAGGGGTTTGAACGAGGGGCCGAGCGGCTGCTGCGATAAAACATTTAATGAAAACAGTTCCGTTTAATTACTGTGCAAGACTTGAAAACAAACTGAAATAATGGATATGTTGCTTTGTTTGCTAAGTGTGTAATGTCGAGACTGTGCAATATTATAGATTGAAACATAACAGTGCATACAGTCAGCAAGCATTTGGCAACAGGAAGAAACAGACCCAGACTCAGGGTGGACGTCATCTGCCCGAACACGTCTCGGCTGAACCGCAATTACAACATTTTAAACTTCAACAACTTCTTAAAAGTACCACACTTCCATCTGTTTCTGTGTTTGTGTCTGCAGCTGCGTCTGAGGATCCATGGGGTCGGTGTCCAGTCGTCAGAAAGTGTAAGGACAAGTTCGGAGACGGGTCGTGTGACAGAGACTGTATGGAGCCCGAGTGTCTGAGAGACGGCCTCGACTGCATGAAGGACAGGGGCCACTGCAAGTAAAGCGCCTTTGTTGTCATCCACATAGTTGTTGTTTCGCTTATCATCGTTTTCCTTTTAAATTGTCATAATTCTTATTTGTATTCATACTTTTATTCCTTGAGATTAAAGGATGTTTTTGTTGGCGGTCAAAAACCCAAACAAGAGCTACTGTCATCATATTCATTATTAAGTATTTACTGTAAAGTAGCAAGTGTACAAATAAGTCACAACTTATTTGTACACCTGCTACTTTACACTAAATACTTGTGTATAATTTATATGGATTCCCTGGTACCTGCAGCATGTAATGTTTAAAATCGGAATGCTAGGTAAATGCTAAATGCTCGTTTTCACATGCTGGGGGGAAGAAAGATTGTAAACCGACATTAAGTTAAGGTTTCGTCTAATATTTCTATTTCTTCATATCCTCTCATCCATCCCAATCGTGGCTCCCAGTCCGGACCACATCAAGTACTGCCGCGATCACTACGCCGACTCCCACTGCGGCCAGGGATGCAACAGCGCCCCCTGCGGATGGGACGGCAGCGACTGCTTCACCCATCAGAGCCCGCTGTGGGCCAAAGGAACGCTGGTGCTTCACACCAACATCCCACTGGAACGCGGCACCTTCTCCAACAGCTCCCTGCTCTGGGCGCTCAGCGTCCTCCTCCAGTCGCCGCTCAAACTGAGAGGCGCCACCCAGCTCGCCACCAACACCAACTTGTTTGACATTGACGCTCAGCAGCTGATCGAGTTGCTCGCTCAGGCAACTCCCGCCGACTCAAACGGGTGCGTGTTGAGTTAAATGTCACAGCCATTTCGATTAGATGCAGTTTTGAATTCCATCTGGGAGCAAAGATCATCATGTGCATAAGGAGTTTAAAATCCATGCACAATAACACTGAAATAAAGTAGTGACAAAATAAAAGTAGGCCAAACACAGAACCTTGGGGAACTCCAGTCGGAATAGCAGGGACACTGATATAAATCAATGTGTATCAAACTTATTATCAAATTATATTTAGCTGATTTTTCTCTAAGAGGATAATAACAAGTGTTGAAATAATTTTGTTCCAGATTTGAGGAAAGTTACAGATTAAATCAAACGTCTTCATGAAACTGGCTTCAAAACTGACGTAGTTGCTGTTTCCCGCCGGTTCCTCCTCTGTCTCCCCCTCCAGCTCCCTCCTCTTCCTCCAAGTGGACAACAGGCCGTGCACCCGTCTGCCCCTCACCTGTTTCCCCGTCGCCACCGAGGCCGCCAGTTTCCTACGCGCCGTCATGTTGCTGAAGCCCAGCTCGTTCCCCGCCCTCCCGGAGCTGAAGGCCGTCGTCAGTGTCAGAGGCGTCCGAGAGGAAATAGGAAGCAGGGAGGTGGAACCGGTGAAGGAGGAAGTCAAAGGTAGACTAACGTGTCCTGTGTCTCCCACACACACAGAAACACACACACATAGGTTTGTGTCATCCAAACAAAGCATTGTAAAACACTTTTCCATTTCCAGTGTGTAGCCGTGTTTGGTCATGACTCCAGCTCCATACATATCTTTATTATGAGATGATGCCATTTGTTTTAACAGGCTGTAATGTGTCCTCAGAGAGAAGTCAGGTTTAACTCAAAGAATTAGTTGAATCTCTCGCAAGTTTAGGATTTTTGTGAGCTGCAACACAATATAACTATTTGACTCAATGGCTCAAAACTTTACTTTTTATCAGATGTTGGGGAATTTTAACCCAAAATGATCATTAGCGACTTTATTAAAACTGTCAAATCCTTCTTTCAAAGAGCGGAGTCCTGTGTGGCTGTGGGTCGTGGTTGCCATCGCGGTGGCCTTGCTGCTGGCGCTGCCCGTGGCGGTGTTCCTGGTGGTGAGGAGGGTGAGGCAGCGGCGGGCGGAGAGGGAGGTCACCAACAGGGTGAGACACCGGTCCACCGTCACCGACAACGAGCAGGGCAAAGCCAAGGCCTGGACGCCGCACGCAGCCCAGATAGAACCACGGGTCAGGTCCAGCAGAGACAAAGACAAGATCAGCCTACGCAAGAAGAAGAAAGCCAAGGAAGCGGAGAAGAAGAGGAGGAGGGAGCCGCTGGGCGAGGACGCCATTCGAATGCGGTGAGAGGAGATGACACGAGAGGATGTTTTGTCTGGGGAGGAATGATGTCATCTGGACAAATGTTGTTTATTCTAAAACAACAGAGTTCATCCTGTACGAGTTTTTGTCCTGGGACATTTCACAAAATTTTACAACAGCAGGCTATTAGTAGCTGCAAAAGAGAAAACATTCATAAACTTATTAATGCAACAATTTGAGCCTGGAACTAAAAGCAAATGGCAAATCTCTGCCCTTGTGTCCATTACAGTTATTCTTCCTTTTATAGGGAACATTTGTGCTTCAGTGATTAGTTGTAATTAATTGATTAGATGGAAAATTCAGCCTAAATAAATTGTTATAATTAACTTATCAAGGACATCAGAGTCTCAGTTTGATTGGAGCAGGACGTCATGTTGCTACTGCCCCTCCCTCCCCCCCTCCCTCCCTCCATTAATTTCCTGTCTCTCTAAACAATGGCAAACAAAATGTTGGAAAAGAAAAGGGCCCCCTGATTATGCTGACTTTCCCAAAAACTTCCACACACTGCATCTTTACATTGTACAAAAACAAACCTTTGTGTTTGGGCGCGCTGAAGAGCTCGTTGGTGACGCACGGGTCAAATGTAAAAGAACAGGAAATGACCACGTGGGGGGGGGGGGGGACGACGCCAGAGGCTTCTTAATACGCAGCATCAAAAACACCTTGCTTTTGTTTCCAGGCCTCTGAAACGGGACCAGGACATAGGAAGCGACACAGACTTTACCCAGAGTTCAATGGAAGACATCAACGCGAGATGCTCCAGACGACAGGAGGACTCGTCCATCTGCGACCACAGGACCCCGGACCAGAAACAGTACAGAGCTGGACCCTCCCAGTCCCGCAGACCCATACAACGTAGGCTTTTCAGTGATTGAAACAAAAGGAAAGATTCATTACTGTCACAATTCACAATGATTGCATGCACTTTACACGTATGTAGTATTCGTTCAGGTAATAAACTCCTTAACATCCTTCAAGCATGATTATTGTGCTCCCGCAGCTCCACCTAGAGGATGGGAGAGGAACGCCATGCCGCCTCCTCTGCTCAGTCCTCCTCAACAGGTCTGTTCATGTACTTATTTCATTTTATGTTGTTATTTCAGTATTTAAGTCTCTTTGGTTTCATATAGTTTATGTTTTTATTGTGCATCTTTAGAAGTAATTTGTCTGTTAAGTGTTTACAGTGTTATACATGTGTATATGTACTATGTGAGGTGTATATTTATCACGGTTCGGGGGTGTTTGCAGTCGGCAGAGTGGTGTGGCCCGGATGGGTCTGTGGTTCTGATCCGAGCCGTGCGTAGCGGACTGGACCGGGTGGTTCTGGAGCTGCTACGAGCAGGAGTTCCTGTCAACAACACCGACCACACTGGTAATGTTACTCATATTACCACAAACCTGAAAGTCTGACTAAACCACAAACCTCAGCCCGATTGTAATTCCATGTGATTCTTGATGCCAATTTTCACTGGGAACAATAAGAATTCAAGGAACCATCGATAATGCTACTTATATTATAGCTAACAATAATAGTTTTGTATGGAAATGTAGTTTCTATCATTACCTGTGCAGTTCAACCTTTTTCCTGCAAACTCTCCATCATCTCTAATGTCAGGAGCAGAGAAGGACACATTCTGTGTTAACCTCTTCATGCACGAATTAGTTGAAGAAAAAAATGATCGAAGGTATTTTCTTATAAACAAAACTGATCGACAAATTTAAAATCCAAAGTTTTGTAGTGATGACGCTTAAAGGAAAAAGGTTAGAGATTCACTCAGGGGGGAACGGAGTCATGTTTCATTTCAATCCACCCAAGAATCCACATTTCAATCCTTCGAGCCATATTTGTATCTCATGCATGAACAGGTGACCTTGGAGATAACATGTACAGCCCATTTTTTTTCCTGACACCTGTACACTGAGGGGTTGAGTAACTGCTGTGACTTACCCCCGTCTCTCTCACGCTCTCCTTTTGTGTCCCTCCTCTCCCGTCCTGTCCTCTCTCCCCTCCATCCACCTTCCATCTCTTCCCTCTACCTCCTCCTCCTCCTCCAGCTCCCCTGCTGCAGTCCTCTGACTCAGAGCCAAGTTAATGTGCTGTAGAGCTCCAACTCTGGTCGATGGACATATTAACTTTTTGGCTCATCCTCTTCCCTCTTGCTTTGGACGTCTCTCAAACCTCTGTCCTTCTCTCTTCTCATTTGTTTTTTATTTATTTTTTCCCGTCCCTGTCGTCTCTCCGGCTGAAGCGGTTCATCTCCTCACCCCGCCCCCCCCCCCCCCCCCCCTTCATCCCTTCATTCTCCCTCTCTCCACCATCTGGGCTCGACTCTGTTGTGTAATGGTTGTTCATTGGCTGACTTACTCCCTCCCTTCTTCCCCCTCGCCTCCACTCACACTGTGTCTCTCAGGGAGGTCGGCCCTGCACTGGGCATGTTCAGTAAACCACCTCTCCCTAACGAGAACCCTCATTCGCTACGGGGCCGCTGTGGACCTGCAAGACAACAAGGTAACCTCCTGAAAGTGTCTTCATGCTACAACACGTGGAGTGGATTGAATATCTTTCAATCACCTTGGTTCTATGTTATATTCATGATTGTGTCCATTAGGGCGAGACCCCGCTCTTCCTCTCCGCCCTCCATGGTTGTTACGACACTGCCAGACTCCTCCTCCTTCACGGCGCCAACCTTGAGCTGCACGATCGAAGGGGCCGGCGGCCGATCGACGTGGCCCGAGAGGGGATGCGTCACCAGGTCCTGGAACTCCTGCTGGCTCACCAGATTCAGAGAGGGCCCGTCACAGTAGACTCAGCCAACGACATGATCTGGGATGAGCGTGGTCTGATGTACTCGCCGTGGGTCGGATCCCAAGGCCTGCCGGGAAGAAGCGCCTCCTTCTCCGGGATGGTAGCGCATCGAGATATGTCCCCGCCACCACAAAAGTAAGGCTTCAGAAATGTGCTCGCTGATACCACATTTCATATTTCTTCTTAAGGACCCAGTCTAATTTCACTCTCTTGTCTTGCCAGTGATTGGTCGGTGAACAGAGTGCAGTACCCCTCCCCTCAGAACTGGCGACCTCAGCTCAACCAATCAGCGACAGCGTTGGTACCTCCGAGAATCATGGGCCGCTCCCCTCGGCCAATCAGCACCTTGCAGGAGGTGACCTCAGAAGACGAGGATCGCGACAGGCATCACGACGTCCCCAGAGCTGCGACGCCTCACTTCCTGTCCCCTCAACCCGCACCCCGGCAGCGCTCCTTTTCCTGCACCCAGCATGCATTGCAGCGTCGCTCCAGTGCCCCACAGCCAGAGCCAAACTATATCATCGTGACAGACAGAACAGCCAATGAGAGCGTAGAAAGAGCGGCAGTTTCGCTTCCCACAGAAGCTGCCGTCCAATCAGAACGCCTGCCAATCGTAAACAGCGAGAATCCCAGTAGATCAGAACATGCAGTGGTGGGTTCATCGAATCCAGAGCAGAAATCCAGAGGTGAGAGGTCGAGCCACACGGCCGACTCCACCCACACGGCCTTGTAGAGAAGAGGAAACCTCCGCTGCTACATATAGCGAATAGGAATCGAGGATGTGATGATGACTCACAGTGGTTTTAATGAAGCTACGTCAACAGGGTTTTTTATTTGTTTATCTCAAACCGAATCAGTAGCTCATCCGCTGGAAGGAGTCCGACCTTGACTTGTTATTGATTCATCTACTGGGTTTCTCCTGGTAGATTTTATTATCCTGTCAAATGAATACAGACAGACAACACCACCCCGTCACCTTCGCTCAGCCTTTTATAAATTATTATTATCATCACCCCCGTTATAGAAGTTATGTTTCCATGACCATTTGTCTGTCTGTCTGTGTGACTGTCACAAAAAACTACGAAAAAAACAATTTCCATCAGACATTTTTTACTCCAGAGGAGAATATTGTCAAATGTAAAGTTTCTGTGACAACATGTCCGACACACCAGCCCGTCAGTCTGAAGCTTCACTCCAGTGTAATCACATTGTGTTAATGTGTACCAGGTTGTATTCTGATTATTGCAGAAATATTTAAAGTGCTCATGTGTTGCACAAAGACATCAGAATGCTGTTGATGCAATAAAATGACTTTTCATTCGCAGATTTTTTAAATTTATTTCCAGGCTCATTGACACTCGGTCAACATGAGCATTCACCACAGCCACTTTCCCACTATGACAGTAAGTATATTATCACAGCCTTGTCAAAATGAAACATTCTATTCTTCTTTTTGATTTTATTGTTATATATTTTATTCACATTTTATACAAAATTCAGATGCTACTACAAGCATTTACATTTAAAGTCTCTACGTTTGACATCTAACATTGCCTTTAAAAAAGTTTGTAGTAGAGATATTTACTTTAATCAGTATATATATATATATATCTATAAAGTCATACAGTAAATGTGCCAGGCAATACATATCTATATATATATATATATAGTCCATATAGCTTCTTGCTCTATAGGACAACTTTCACGCCAGAGGATTCATTGAGCTGTAAATCACAGTCATTGATCGCGGCTTCATGCAGAGCTTTGATCCGAGGTGGCTCGTGCCTGAAACCCCCCTCGCACGTGCCACTGTGGATCAAAGGGTTCCGCTGGATTCACCGTTTAACGCTCTTGAACCAAATGTTCGTCTCCTCAAAGAAAAAATGTGTTTTTTATTGAAGAAGCAGAAGAGAAGCTCCAATCCTTCGCTTTCCAGAGAGGAAGCTGATCACACTCATTTCATTTGGACCCTTTAGCTTAAAAACAACTCAGGTAAATATAAATAACTTTCAGCTTTTCCACATAGGATTGATGATCAATAATTAATTTAATACATTTCCTGAACCAAATCTGTTTAACAGATGATTACAGTCTCTGTGTGGAGGGACGAAAGGGAAGTGGGGGACGTGGGGTGGAGGTCCCCTGCTCTTTCTCGTGGGAAAAGGGGAAATGGCGCCGCATTTACAACTTTATTACGTGTTAAAGCTGATAGACCAGTGAGGACGGTGACACAGGGAACAGATACTCCCGCCGTTCCCACGCGCGTTCACATGAGATTGAGGTGCGAATGAGACTGAAGAGATCTGTGGCACGAAGATCAGAGCGCTTCCCACAGTTTTACGCATGTTGCCAAAAAGGCCACATTCTTCCACCAGGAAACAGTGACGTTGTTCATTACAGTGATTATTTAGTCTCGGGCTAATCTCAATTTAAATGGACTGAACATTATTCACTCAATATCGATGTTTATGCAAGAAAAAGTGTCATTACGCACGGGAATGAAACATTTTACGCACGGATTCAACTATAGTTCAAATGTCATGATGCTTCCGGCCTTTGACGACCAGCCACGTATATGTGTTGAGTTTGACCGTGCACCTGAATGTATCTTATAGTTTTTCCTCAGTAGCGAAATGGAAATTAAATTGTGTGAAATGTCCCCGCATGGTGCCGCTCATCCTCGCGTGTGGCATTACGAGCCCACACCTCGCGCTCCTCGAGACACGTGCCAAAGATCAAAGAACACATATGCATCAGTGGTGATTTTTCATTTTTGTTTATTTAACAGTGACAAATAAATTAAATTAAGGTGCGAAGATATTTTATACATTACACAGGTTTGACGAGTTGGTCTGCACAGGCAGTAAATAGCAGCACTTGATGAAGTTCATAATAATCAATTTACAATATTTACAGATTCATCATAAGTTACAGCGAGCAGCAGGCCCGTGGGAGATACATTGCACTGGAGGTGTCTTTGTAGAAAGACGAATGGAGAACACGCGTTTATCAGCATGTTAAAGTCATTGAAGTAGAAGTTCAGGGCCACGGCCTCCACAGAGCCTGGCTGGCCGGGTTGCTTTGAGACGGGCTCTGCTTGGTGGCTCCACTCGCCCCTTTGTGGGCCTGTGGGGGGGTTGAGGGAAACCGATGTGATTCCACTCGGGTCTGAGCTACATTTAAAGCAGGTTTGCACAGTCTGGACCTGTTTACTAGCATCCGTAGAGTAGAGACGGACGACTTCCTTAGGAGCAGAGCGCTGGAGGAGCTGGTGGGGGACCGGACCTCGGGGTTGCTTTGGACGCATGTGGGTTCAGGGTCCGAGCGGGCGAAGCGAGCAGAGAAGGACGCGTCCAGCGCCGCTCCGGGCCACAGGCCTTTCCCCTGAGGCCCCAGGAACTGAGCCACTCGCTGCAGACAGGAGGAGACGCCGTCTTGGTAGGAGTGTCTCTGAGCTCCACCACATCCCAACCTGTCTCCTCTGGCGGTGCTCTGGAGGAAGAGGACCGTGCGCTCGAGTATCTCAGCTTTCTCCACTCTGCGTTGAGTCTCCTCCTGAAGGACACAAACAATCAGTCAATACACATTTCTCACAGTTTCCAGTAAAATAACGCGTCTTATCTTGTAGGATGGACCAGTTGAAATGAGGATTTTACCTGTTTCTGAAGCAGCAGAGATTTCAGGCTCTCCATGCTTCGGTTCATTCTCTCTCTTCTGCGTCTCTCCACCTGAGGCTTGAGACTCTGCGGGAAACAGGAAGGAGATAACATTAATTAAACGAGTCTGCGAAGTGAAGTTGTCGTTCGATCCAAACACACAGATGTGTATCTCAAGTGGGACAATAAGATGAGGTATAAAAAGTTACATGAAGAAATAAATCATACAAGTACCTTCTTGTCGGCCCTCGCCTCCTCTGGTTGTTGATGCAGTTTCATGATTCTAGTCCAGGAGCTTTCCAGCGGTTCACAGCAGCTGTATCTGTTTGACAGACAGAGTCGAATGAAACTTTGAGGTCCAAGCGAGGGCTTTTAAACAGTAGGTGGGCGTGACTCCAGGATCCTCCCACCAGCCTGGTCACACACTTCACACCCCCCCCACCCCCCACCCCCCCATCAATAAACTTAATTTTACTGCTGTGAAAGTCTGTAAAACATTGAGTGTTGCATGAGACCCGCAGTTTTCTGTTTAGATTCTGTTTGTCATGTAGTTTGCTGTTGTCTTCAGTTGGTCATGGATCCGCCAGTGAGAAATATGGATTTTGAGCCAAATCATATTGTTAATGTTGATAAAACTTTAAAATGAAATCAAGAATGTAAAACATGACAAATTCATATACTGCCTTCCTTCAAATGTTTTGCCCTAAATGTCTGTGTCAACACTTATTTGGCAGCGACCTGAGGATGAATGAAACCTGGATCACGCGCCATCGGGAGCCTTCAATGATCCGCAGCCACGCGCAGCTGCCCTGCCGGCACGCGCCCGCCAGAGGTGTCGTCGGCTCGCGTGACACTTATTCACACGTGCGAGAGACAACAGCGCACATCCGCCAGAACAGCGGGACGCTCAGACAAATGGCTGTGGGAGACTCGCGCCATTATTATGGACGTCGAGAAGTGTGTCGGGGTGTCAGCTGGTGGCCTCGGGTCAATTGTGATGTAAACATGGATTCTGGAGCAGACAAATAAAGTGGAAACAAACACTTGTTGAATAAGATCTAGTTTAGTGATTCACTGTAGACTGGGGCAGTGCTGTTAAAATGTAAAAAGGAAAATGTTGTGGCGTTCGTAAAATCATTAAATCCATGCTAAAAATTGTAAAGTGTTTTCTGTTTGGTTGTGAATTAAAAACACAAGAACGTAGAAACCAACTGTGGAATTCAGTTGATTGATAATTTAATAAAAGTGTTTCTTCATAGGGAAAGTATCTGCAAAAATCCACTGAAAATCCCCAATATGTGCCGTGCGTAAAAAAAAACCTTTACGCGCGTCTGTGACATTGTGATATTTAAGCCAAATGGCTGTGTGGCATCGTTTCGAGAGGCCAGCGCGTGGGATCCCAACATCCACCTCTGCTCCACACACTCTTTGTTACGATGTATCGATTCTAACAGGTAATAAAGTGTGAAGGGAGCTCGCTGCCCGATTTTCCCATGGGAGAGAGCTGGAGGAACAACTCACACGTTTCCCTTCACAGCTGATTTTGGTGCAAATATCTGTCTCTCACCCCTTAAACGAAATTGAATTAACTTGAGCTGTTTTCAGATTCTCTACCGACTGGTATCTTGGTCTAGCTAATTTCAAGCAGCCTAACAAAACATTAATTATTTATGTTAAGGTGCATCATGGTTCGCGTAAAATCGATCCTTTTCGGGGCTACAGTGTCTAATTATATTATTAAAACACAAATAAGACCCATGTTCGACTCTTGTCACTGCGTGTGAGAGATACTGTGCTTGTCTGAAGTGTGCCTGTGGGAACCTGAGAGCCACCTCTCGCCCAAACAAGCCACCTCTCACCCAAACACTTCATTTGTAAACGAAGTATCGGTTTTAACAGGTAATAAAAGTGAGGACGAAGCCTCCTGCTCCACGTCCCGGTGATGGGAAAGAGCCAGAGAACCGTGTCCCACCGTCACACGTTATCAAACGTTTGTCGCTGCGTCACATGGCAAATGTGCAGCCGCTAAAATATCCATGTATTTATTGCCAATCCGTTTGGAAACGCGTGTTGTTCTTTTCACTAACCTGCCACCGCAGCTCCGCACACAAACACTGGGCTGAGAAACACAAGGTGAGGGTTGCAGGGGGAAAAAAACTAACGTGGGAAGATATATTTATATACTCCTGAGTAAACGTAATGATGATTGCAATGCAGGTACAACCTGTTGCATATGGGCACTTACATTTCTGTAAAAGTACAAAAGTATTATCAGCTAAATAATGTTTCACAACATTGCATATATTACGCCATCCTCAGTGTCACAAGATAAATCTAACGATGAGATAATCAAAGTGGGAAGAAAGAAGATTTGTTTATTATTCTGTATTGAATTTATTGGATAATTGTCCCTTTGTGTCCAAGCACCTGAGATCTGGACCATGACAGATGTGCTCACAAGCCAAACTGTTGGGATCTTGGTTTACTCTCAATAGTGTGTTGTTTTATAACCTTGTCATGTTTGCATATGAATATTAAAAGCTTATATTATATTGGAAACCACATTTTGTGCGCTCTGGTTACATGATCAATATGGAGTTGGAGTTTCTATTTCTCTTAAGATAGTCCAGATAACTGCTGCTGTCTTTTCACACGTCTCCTCTCAAGAGGCGAGCGTCTATCTGCCTCGTGATACTTTTTACACCCTGTTCAATTCAAAGCCCCTGATCTCCTCCAGACACGCGCTGCAGCTCCAGCAACACGCGACCACTTCACACCTTGACGCGCGCCGGCTTTACAAAAGCTTAACAAGAGTGCGACTCCCCCACAAAACACTCCGATACGGTTATTTAATCAAATTTACAACAAGTCGTCGTCTTAATAGACTGAGTTTAATGAGATAGTGGGTTAATATGCACGTTTGTACCCTGCTGGTGCTGAATGGAGAGATCCTCTGGCACAATAACGCTTGATTTAATAAAGACTTTGCACAAATATATCAGAAATAGACAAAACCTAAAATATCAGCAATCAACCGCTAGTGAGAGGAACCTTCAACGTGGACCATGGTGGATGGATAAACACGAAGCGTAAAACCAACGTCTTCTTCGTGCCTGTGCTTTGGCAGCGTGATTTTAAACCAACCCACAGAGCGATGGCGTCGTAAAGCTGAAAGTTTTCTTGGGAAACGTTACCATGAAACCGTGAATCTGAGGTTTGTAGAGACGCAATCTGAACGAGCTCAACACACGACCCCTTCTGTGCGTAAGAGAAGCAAGCCACGCGTAAAGTTTGGTGCGTAATTTGCATTCGTGTGACAAGGGTGTGCCATGTGTCTTTGCCCCCCCCCCCCCCACCCCTCCCACCTCAGCCCCACACACACGCTTCTTTTCATTATGTACTAATTCTAACAGATAATAAAAGTGCAAATGGATTTTCACTGTCCTGTTCCCACGAGAACGACCCAGAGAACCGTCTCAGGCTTCAGCTCACTGACACCACTGAGCACAATTAAAATAAAGAGCTGTTGTTTCTCTAATGTCTCCCACGATGTAGATTTACGCAGAAGTGTAATTTCAGCCAAACTCCTGTCAGTAAGTAAGTTTGACCACAACATGTATTCACCATGTCGCTCTGTTGCGGTTCATTTGTTGTGTGCCAGAAATCATTTTGCCTCCTGGCATCGACTGTGGTTGTCCACGCCACACGTTACCTTCGAGTTTGATTCTTGACTTGTTGTTCTCACACAGCCACGATGCGTCCGGACATGAAGATAATCGATCAATAACGTACAGGTAATCTTTACTTTCTTTATTTGTTTGAGGGACACAGTAAAAACCGTCCCAGCATGCAACACTACCTGGCTACCTATTTTAAATTGTATTCCTTTGGGTAGTGCCATCCAGTGGATAAACTTTGTACAGCAACAGAAAACATTAAAAACAATAATATGTGGGTTAAAAGTGCGTAAATGGCTGTTACAGGCTCTCTGGATAAATTTGTATAATAATCTTATCATAGCCAATAATAAAACGTGTGAAATAAACTAGAGTGTCAGGACACGTGAGCTCTGCAGACGACACGAAGCACCAGGAGCTTCAAAGGGCCACCGGAGGTGTGAAGACACGTTTTGTTTCCGGGGATCTGACGCCTGACGCGCGTGGAAGACAAACGCCCTTTGTGTAGCAGCTGGAGGGCGAAGTGTCTGAGAGAATTCATACTAATGTCAATGAAAACAGAGGCTTGAGCTGCTTCAATGTCAGATGATTCATATAAAGGAAGAAAAAAGGAGCCAATTCCCTTTTTAGAAAAGCAATAAAATACATGAAGTATGAATACATATGAGAACTTGCATATGATAACAGAAAATGGGTTCATGTATAAGAAACTAAAGCTTAACATGTAGATGAGGCCTCTTAAAGTGCAGAGAGGTGAACAGAAACTGAGCACAGAGTGAAATTCAGGTTTAAAACTATTTAATACTCCACATTTTTAGAGTTGAATCTTTCACACATGCTGCTATGGGCTATATTATATATTTTTGTTTTAATCCAAAAGGCCTCAAAGCTGAGGGAATCAAGTGTGAACAGGCCTATCCTCTGATGTCTTTGAAGCCAGAAGCTGCTACTGCAACTCCTTCAGCTCCCGGCCAGACTTCACACCTGCAGGGATGTCGCTCCGCAGGAGGCCGAGCCCCACGCCTCAGGCCAAACTCAAAAGAGCTGTCAGAGGCAGCCGGCACTCTCATGTTGTAAAGAATCAGACACCAAGCAGTTCAATTGTGAAGAAATGTTTTTATTATATAAAAAACAGAATACCGCTCACCATAGGGAGACATACAGAATAAATGAATGTGCAAAATAGACAAGATAAATATTTAAAGAGAATAGACGTCGTGAGGGACTCGGAGCCCCGGATGTCTCTCATGTCAGCAGACGGGTGAATGAGAGCGTCCTCCCGGCATCGAACCCCCGAGGTGACAGACCTGGAAAATGTGATAGATGGACACTCAGTCATTATCCACGTCTTCAATCAGGAGTGCAGGTGAAGCAGGGGTGTTTTTTGTGTGTGCAGAATACGATGGAGGAGGCTTGTGTTCTGTTTTACTCACCTCTCAACTCACTCTTCGGCACAGCAACAGTCCCAGCTGGGAGCTGGACAGCTCGGCCCGGCTCGGCCCAGCTCGGCCCGGGTGAGTCCCTGTGTGCCTGTCAGCTGAACACATCACGGCTGCTTAACTGACTGAGCTCATTCAGAAGCAGTGAGTGGAACCCTAACACACATGTTCACCTGAGATGATTGCATTCTTTACAGGCTGGGGGTGAATACAACTCTTATGAGTTATCAAAGAGCAGATATTCTTGACACCTATATGATATGAATCATATCAACAATCAGTCAGTCATTTAAAAATTGAGTTGCAGAGAGTTCACTGCCTGGTGATCAGGGCCAGGGCCTCCACACGGTCTGGCTGACTGGGAGGCTCAGGCTCTGTTTGCTTCCTCGACTCGACTCTCTGACCTCAAGTTGACTTTGTGTCTGAGAATCTTGAGGAACCCTGGGAGACCCAAGCTGCTCTGGACGTTGGTATGGATGAACCGAACTGTTCTTAGTAAAGGTCTCTGTTTGCAGCCTGAGCTTTGACTTCTGCCTGAGCGTCCGAAGAAGGGACTTGGTCTGAGTGAGAGAGCTGGAGCATGACCGGGCCTCGGTTCTCAGCTGGACGCCAGTGGGGTCAGAGTCTGAAGAGGCGAAGCGAGGGGCAAAACGGGCGTCCAGCGACGCTCCGAGCCGCAGGCCTTTCCCCTGAGGCCCCAGGAACTGAGCCGCTCTCTGCAGGCAGGAGGAGAAGCCGTCTTGGAAGGAGTGTCTCTGACCTCCTCCTCCACCACCGCCACCTCCTTCTCCCGCTCCCATTATGTGTCCTGTGGCGCTGCTCCGGAGAAGGAGGACCGTGTGCTCGAGGATCTCAGCTTTCTCCAGTTTTTGCTGAGCCGCAGTCTGAAAGAAAACATTAGCTTGAGTTAATGGAGTTGCCGGCTGCAGTCACAGGCCTGGACCGATCAGCTGTCTTTAAAATACAGCTTAATCATTTTGATCTAAACCAAATACAAACTATTAATACCATCTATTGGTGAAATCAATCTTTTTGCATTGTACTAAAACATAATTCTTCTCTTAAACACTTGATACCAGATTAATCTAATTGCATTAAAGTTTTCTCTTTACCAGTTGTGGGGGCTCCTGCAGCAACATGGTCCTCAGATGCTCCAGACTGCAGTTCATTCGCTCCCTTCGACGTTTCTCCATCTGGGATTTGAGGAACTAGAAAAGAAAGAACAATCATGGTCAGGTTGACAAGGTATTCACTGAAGTTGCTTCTACTTTTAACCTTACTAAGATATATCATATCTAAATAAAAGCAGCAGCAGAGTCTTTTATTTACCTTTCTGTCTGTTGTTGTCTCCTCGGTTCCCTGTATCATCTTCATCGTGGCTGTTGGTTTCAGAGGATTCTTCTCGGTCTGCAGATGATCAGTAAATAATGCTCTGGTCCCTGGAGGCCTCTTTTATCTTCTCCCAGCCAGTCCTTCAGACTCCTCCTTCTCTAAACACCCACGTTTTTACAATCCACTCCCACTCTCCCACCCACCTCCCACTCAATAAACCTATTAGACCATTTTAGATTGAATTCAGTTAATTCATCCTGTGATTAAGTGAAACGAAGAATCGATCTTATTATTGAAAAACAAATCAGTTTGTACTGAAGATTCTTTAAAAAAAATCAACAAAATATTGTACTGTAATAATTGTATGCGTAAAAAAAATGATATTGCCTTCTTTTGGATGGAATCAGAGGAGGTTAGTGAAGTTACTCAGATTAACTAGTAACTTCACCTCCCTCTGATCCAACAGGGAGAAACTTTTCAACCTAAAGAAAGTTTCTAATTGTAAACTACATATGAATTATAGTCGTTTATTTCTCTTTCTGGATGAGTTATGACAATTGTGTCACTGCTTAAAAAACATGAACCTGGATTGTTCATTAAGTAGATTTTCGTATCTATTTCCTGCTGCTTTTCCATTTGGTTTTGCGCACAGTTAAAGTTCTTCGGCCAAATTAACATGTTATTCCTAAAGATTCTCGGTTTTCCTGTAACACCAGTTGACAAACGTAAAGATTGGACCACGAAGAGCGCACGTGAACGTTTGTGCCTCGTGAACCATTTGAGACGCTCGCCCCTGCATGAGTTCACACCTCGGTCAATCTGTGCTGCTGTTTAGTTAATGCACCGAAACATGTGGCTCATGTCCTCCAGGGTCCAACCATAGGGTCCAACCCACGGTCAACCGGATGTGACCAACATGATAAATCATGACTCTGCCATTTGGATTAATATCAAATCATTAATTAGACGTTTGCCAAACTGCTTATTTTAACGTTTTCTTGCTTTAATGTGTCTGTCCTTATTTTTTTGGTTCTGTCTTCTCCATCGAAGTCGCCTGTGCGCTCACTTGCAGCGGGTGCAGACACCTCGCCATCCGTGCACGCTTGACGCCTCTGCACATGTCTCTGAGTCCGCAGGGGGAGGGGGGGGGGGGGGAGACAATGGTTAAACATTTGCGTTCACACCTCGCCACGCGTGCCATTTGGGTCTCGTGCGGGCTGTCGCAGTTGTTCCACATTTGCTCGTGAGGAGTCTTTGATGTCTCCTGGGGACCGTGGGAAACACGAGTGGCAGCTTTGACTCAACCAGTGGATCCAGAGAGGAGCCTCAGGGGTCCGCCACTGACTCGCATTAATTAAACAGCCTTTTAACGATATTAAATCAGTGGCACGTGGCTGTAATCCCATTGTGGGCTCTTAACTCCAGACGCTGTAAAACCTTATCTCAGTTTAACAGTCTGGCTGAAGACAGACGTTCATTTTATTGCGTGAAACAGATCCACCATGTGCTTTATGGCAAAGAAAGACAAACAAATGGAGGAGTTGGTTTTATCTGGTCAATAAAAAATTGTTTATGGTTTTATGCATTATGCTGCTGCCGGTGTATGTGTTTAAAACAATCTTATACATGTAAATACAAGCTTTTAAATCATTTTAGGGAGGTTTGTGAAATATCCTGTTAACCTTTACCTCAGAAAATATAATGGTCTCATGTTTTCTAACTTATACTCAACATTTTTACATAAAAGTTCTGCCTGTGAAATTTGTATTTTGATGTTCTTATTGCTTTGACTTACAAACATTTTCTATTGCAATTTCCTGTATATTTTTATATTTAAAATATATTTTTTGTTCTACTCTGGGAATCAGTATCTTAAAAATCAGAGTGCTTTTCAGTATTTGTGACATTTCCAGTGAAAAGTATTCATAACATAATCAGTAAATTGGCCATTTTTTATTCGGGTAGATATGTTGCTGTTCATTCTGCGATTTAATGAAAGAACTATTAATTAAATTCCATTCACCGCAGTGTCACTAAGGCATAAAGCTCCATCAAGGTCTTACAGCAATTATTTAACTACACCCGGTTCTTTCCTCTAACAACAAAAT
Source organism: Pleuronectes platessa (assembly GCF_947347685.1). NCBI lineage: Eukaryota > Metazoa > Chordata > Actinopteri > Pleuronectiformes > Pleuronectidae > Pleuronectes > Pleuronectes platessa. The sequence continues at coordinate 3,538,489 of NC_070635.1, forward strand.
CGATTAATCTCGTGACAGAGGAACAGCAAAGAAACACAACATCCCTGGTGAAGGTAGTTAAAATGTCTAAATACAGTTAAAACATTTGATGTTTGGAGTCTTAAACCATCAACCACTCAGCAGCTGGATGTGAATACAGAGTCTTTATTGTAAAAGAGGTAGAGAGAATACAGGTGTTTCACTGTACAGAAACAAAGAACAGCACTATTGATATACTCATTCAAACCATTGATGTGGACTCAAACTCACCTCGCTCATTTTACAGGGACACATAAGTCCGGTAGAAACACAAAAAAACAGAACAGAGAAACAAACGCACAAAATCTTTGGATTTTTCTCTATTGCCCCCTCACTCGCTAAATGCATTCGCTCTCTTTCTGAGCTGTTAAAATGAAAACAGTTGTAGCACGAACAATAAAACGGCAATAATATTAATAATAACGATATATAGTGTGCTCAAAACAATGGTGATGCGACCCCCCCCCCCCATCCCAACCACAAACACCTCAGTAACATGTCAAAAGTAGTGGAAAAGAAACCTTACAACCCCGATAATAAAACCACACTTGCATGCACACAACACACACACACACACACATTTTCACTCTACCATCCGTGCACTCTGCTAGTCATACAAAGATAATAATGACCCCCCCCCCCCTCCCCTCCCCTGAGCAGTAAGAAAAAGAAACAACGAACATATAAAATAATCAAACCAACCACACATACAAAACAACTGCAGCCAAGTGGGAAGTGTGATATCATTCTTTCTGTCTTTTTCCATCGTCAATCTCTCCGTCGCTGTCATTCTGTGCCAGTGGGCGTGGCCATCAGTCAGAGTTCTCAGAGTGGTCGCTGTGGGGCGAGGTGCCACCCGGGGGCGAGTTCCGACCCGGCCAGTTCCCATTTGCCTGAGCAACGAGAGAAACGGAAAGAGGAAACAAGTAAACAAAAGGGAACAGTACCACGAATTATATCTGTACTTTCCTCAACATAATTATTGTGCCGTTAACAAGCGCATCATCTGTGAGATTAGCTTCTTAATACGTCCCTGCCCACTTTTCTCTGCAACCTCAAATTGTTAGATTAATTTCCCTTTTTTCTCGGCAGCTCTCAGGGTCAGTTTATGTATGAATATAAATCCAAAAGACATGAAACTCATCCAAGATCTTGTCAAAGTTGTGCTACATTTCGAGTTAGATGCAGTGGACAGCATCTCTTCTTAAATTGCAAAGGTATATAAAATACAAAACCACTAATAAGAAAGATAAAACTATATTTAAGAGATAAAACATTTTCAAACATGATTACGATGTTAACGACAAATTTGGCCGTAGAATATTCTGACCATTAGTCATTCTAGAAATAGGTTTTAACTTGAGCAAAGGTAAAATGTTGTTAGGTAATTGTTGTTGTATTAATTTACCTGCGCTCCCAGTTGGTAGGCGGAGTGTTCTCCATTCACCGGTGGAGCCCCGAGGAAAAGGTCAGCTGACCCCGACAGAGAGAAGGATCCAGATCCTGAGGAAAAAACAGCCGCGTGTTAGAAACGTCATCAACACGTCCACTCGCTCCCCGTGAATCATCCAGGCATGCCCCTACTATACTCTCACATGGGCTCCCTCGACATGGAACAGACATTAAACGATTCAATAATGTCCACAGCAACTGACACACTGAGTCATTCGTGTCTGGATCATTTCAGGAGTGTGTCTGGAGTTCCGTGCAGGTCTGAAAGCAGCTTTATTCTCTTGAAAATGTGGAGAATGAAAAATGTAGATAGAAAACCTGCAACAACAAAAGCTGAAAAGCAGCAGACTTGTTTGAAAAACTTTAGATGAATATTTTAGCTGCAAATAGGCTTTTTTCCAGATGCTCTATTTCATTGTCTGTGTCGGCTTCGTGACCGCCAGTTACCTCAGCCTCAAACCCGAGTTCACAAGGGCAGCTCATTGTGAGCTTAACAAAGTCAGGGTGGAGACTCACTGAGTCACAGTAGAGTGGAGCTAACACCATTTTCCACTGCCTCGAGGCAAAAGGCTTCTCAAGTCCTCGCTTTGATTTGGGTGTCGTACCTGTAGAGTTGGGAGTGTGCGGGGAATCGTCGCCCGGTCTGACCACCAAGGCCGTCTTCATGGCATAGAGGTTGGCCTCCTCTTGGAACTTGCCAATGTTCTTCTTGTAGCGGATTCTCTTATTGCCAAACCAGTTGCAGACCTGATAAAAAAAAAGAAAAAAAGACAATATTCAGTATAAGCTCTTATGTTGGAAGATAACACTGAGAAGCAAATTAAAATGCTGGTAATTACTTTAACCTTGAGTTACCCTGGAATTATAAATGCTTAGTCTTTGAGACAAGTTCTAGTACAGATACTGATTGTTCAAACTCCATTACACACTCATCACGACTGCTTGTTCCTGCACGTACAGACGGCTCTGTGATTTACCTGAGAGATGGTGATTGAGCAGTTTTTGGCGAGTTCCTCTTTGGCTTCTTCACTGGGATAAGGGTTGGACAGGTGGGAGTAGAAATACTCGTTCAGGACCTCGGTGGCCTGTTTGCTGAAGTTACGCCTCTTGCGCCTGATGACACACAAACGGGGGTCGAGCATGAGAGATCTAATTTCACTTGCATTATTTTGCTGAAACATAAACGGCACATGTCAAATTAGGAGATATATCATTATTCAGATAAATAAATCACAAACACACACCTAGCATCGAGGAATCGGGACCTCAGGATCATGACGGCCTCACACGTGCTCTGCTTCAGCTGAGTCTGGATCGAGCTGAACTTGCGGTGAATGATGGCCACCATGCGTTCGATCTCCCGCGGGGTCACGGGCCGCGTGCGTGACTGCTCCCTAAGCAGGTTCATCACATGGGTGGTGAATTCGGTGCAAGCCTAGGGGGGGGGGGGTGGGGGGGGGGGGGGGCGGGACACGAGAGGACAGACAGTGAAGGACAGAAGTGTGCAAGGCCGGGAAGCTGTGAAGAATTATTTGTCACAGCCTGTTCTGAATCTAGAGGGGAAAATTTCACGTCACAACAAAACACTCTGAAGTCTGACAACCAGGTTTCTTTGGTCAATAAACATGTACCTAGCATTTCATTAATACACTTTTCTAATATAATCCAATTTAATGCAACAGATTTTAGTTTTCAATTCCAAAGTTTATAATGTTCAGGTTTATAAAGATCACAGTTAAAAGTGAGGTTGTACAGGACTAGATCCTCTTTTCTAACATTATAATATTAGAAACACCAATAAAAACTATAAACATAAAAGCAATTTACTTCAATACAACTATACAGAGGAAAGACGTGTGTTTGCCTATGTATTAAATGTGCAGTAAAATGGGAAAATAATTTATTTTGTGTTGCGGAAAAAATGTATTGTACATGTTTGAAAGCCAGTAGGACTTATGTGTGCATTGGAATTGGTGTGGATATGAGGCTTGTACCTGTCTGGTGTGTTTTGATCAGCAACATAAAGATAAAGGGTTATTCCCTGGCAAGGAAAAGTGATCTGCTGTGAACTCTAGGACTAACATGCCAGGGGATTATGTTTCTGGTGAGCAGTTCTAGTACAAGCAAGCGTGCACAGGCAATGTCAGTGCTCATCTCCTGTTGCGACACGATACCTGCTCATACTTCTCCAGCTCAGTGTGGTAGATACCGCGAATCTGGCTCAACTTGCTTTTGTAGTCGGAGTGCTCGAGCGTGCTGTCGGGTGACATCCCCCCCGAGCTGGTAGCAGCCGACACGGCGGCGGCGGCACCGCCCCCTTTCTCTGGCCCCGCCACACCCTCCGCCAACAACATGTTGTCCAATCGGATCAGCTGAGGATCTTGAGAATCCTCCTCCTGGTTGTTCCTCATTGACAAACCTGTCAATGATACAAATGTCACAGCTTGTTGGTTGTGTTTGGCCAACACTGACAGAATGAATGGAACTGCTGTCACACACATTACACTCCTCGCCTTCAAATAAATGAATTCACTAAACGCCATTTTCTTAAACTAAAGCCTTATGCTGTTCTTGTGTCCCTGCAACTCCATGATTCTGAAAACCTTTGTCCTTCAAATGTGCACCGTCAGCCATAAGAAACAATGATGCGCTGCGTTTGCAAGTGGAGAGGTTGTTATTCTATTTGCCATCATATTTATTTATATCACCAGCGTCAGAACATCCTGTTTCTGGGCCGAGCGAGATGCAGTTTTGTCGAAGTGAAAGTAGACGTGATCACATTTTGTCAACAGCCTGTTAGAATCTATTCTTAAATTCATACTGTTAAAGAACAGCTTCCTTTTAACTAGAAAAAACGACACAAATAAATTGTCCTTTACAGTAATTCACCAAGTAAAAATAAAGGTGTTGTTACAGTTTACTTATAAAACAGATTACAATAAACAACTGTTTTATGGTAATGCCTTTAAAGAACGATGGAAAACCAGTCACCCTGATATGACCTTCCATAGATTTCTATTACATTACATTTGTTCATAACTTCTCACCAATATAAAACAAAGTGTTCTCTCTATCTTTGGATGGATTTTACATTTGGCCATTACAAGATGATGGGCTTCATAGATAGCAACACAGTGTTTCCTTCAGGTCTTATGATGCTAACAGAAAAACATGAATTGAAAACTGAATTATAAATAGGCGCAAATATAAATAGAGCATCACCCCGATGGGCACGTTCTGGAACCAAACCCAATTTATGGTTTATAAGTTTGTAATATCCTCCTGGAAGCACTCGTAGGAAACAAAAACATTACGTAAATGACCATGCTGCCTGTGCCATGCAAAAGAAAGTAGTTTGAAAATGAAATGTACAACTTTACCTAGAAAGATTTGAAAGGAAACTGAATACAGTGCCTTTAAATCCTGATAATTACAGGGCAGCATTGCTCATAAGCATCTTATCGATCACCATCATACACATTTGCAGGGAATCGCCTATAAGTTCAACTCTGGTTCAGCAACCAGCAGTAGCATGTATTCCATTTCCCTGTAGGCAGCTTGTGTCTGTTTATCCAGCTGTTGTCTTTTGCATCTATTTTAAACCCAAGTTTACATAAGAACTGTGAGATGATGATGATGATGATGATGTTTATGCTCCTGTCAGTTTGTTTCTGAGGCTGCAAAATAACAATAATGAGTTTTAATGACAAACCGAGTCCAACTCCTTCATGTGTTTGTTATTAGTGACCCGGTGTGATGAAGGAGCTCGACACTGACAGCGTCAACATTGATGTAAAAACAAACAACAACAACAACAACATGCACGTACCAGTTTTCTCCTTGATCTCGCACAACACGCTGAATAACGCGGGTTTCATTCGGTGGCAGTTGAGTGCGTGTTTCCTGTGAACGAGACAATGAAACACGTGTAAGAGACACAAACAACAAACACAGATCGACTGACAGAACGACTAGCTTTAGCATGGCTAATGTAGCACACGTTAGCTTGGGTGCCAGCCTCGAGCCAAGAGGGCGACTGGGTTCACTGGTAACCAGCATGTACACGATAACCAGCTGGTTAACCAATGTTCTCATTTATTACGGATATACCTAACCACTTGTAAACCTGTCATTTGGTGTTTGAATTAGCTTTCCTTGCAGCTAGCTGTTAGCTGCTTTAGCTAGTTAGCTGAGCAGGCTAACAATGGCTAGCTTGTAGACCAAAGCTGCTAAAAGAAGAAAAACACGCGTGTGTGTAAACAATAAGCGCTGGTTTACGTGGCTGCACTTTTATTTGAATTGGTCACATTCATTTGAACTTTGTTTTCTGTATCTACAGTGAGCTAACACAGCTAGCTACAGGCTAAACAACCCAAACAATGGACTGAAGTTCGGGAAACGTTGCCTTCGACAAAGCGGCGGAGCGAAAAGCGAGCGAAGCCTCGGAAACAAGTTGTAAAACACAAGTTGTCACTAACTTCGCTTGGGCCTCGTCCAAACTTTGGTCGGTGATCGTCATGATCTGCTGCAGTATGTCGCCGATGTCTCTATGGGACTCAGGGTGTCCGTTCTCCGTGCCCTCGAGGCCCGCGTCCCCTCCGTCGGAGCGGCGCCGGGTCGCCGGGTGAACCGAGTTGAGAGCGTGCATCCCGGGGTGTCCGCTCAACCCGAGGCCCCGGCCACTGGAGGGCCCGTTGCCCGTCAGAGGCTGCGGCTGCTGCTGCTGCAACATCTTCAGCGACGCACAGTGGCGACGACTGCTGCTCACAGACCGTGATCACAGACACACACCGCGACCAGAGACATCTCACAGGGCTGGGTCCCCTAGCGATGGACGGGAGGAACAGGTACAGGGTGGCGAGCTCACTGCAGCGGGTGGAGGAGCGTGCGTGTGTGGGACAGCAGAGGAGAATGTAAACAACAACAACAATAGCAACAACAACACAACAGAGAGTGCATGTGTATGTTTGTGTGAGTAGGTTTTTTTTATTTTTAAATATGTATTTATATTTGTATTTCAATCACCTTATACTTTAAATATTTGTGTTGTCAATATCTCCATTAGCACATACTTCTTTTGGAGTAGTTCTGGTGGCTGGACTTTCATCTCACTGCAGTGAACTTATCCTTGACCTATATCTGTCTGTCTATCTATCTATCTATCTATCTATCTGTCTGTCTATCTATCTATCTATCTATCTATCTATCTATCTATCTATCTATCTATCTATACATACATATCCTCATTTTGAAACCATATACAGTCTATGTTTGAAACTAGCACCTGCCTTAAATTAATTTCTCAGGTTTAAAGTGATAATCTCACTGCGGCTGCTTCTCTAACTGGTTTGAGTCAACTTCTCCTTTTAGCTACAAGTCAACAGGATGTGAGCCCAAACCACAACCCCATCAGAAAACTGTGCGCCTGTTTCAACACGTTCCACTCAGGTCTGACATAATCAAGTGAGAAGCAGTAAAAAAAAAAAAGAAAAGCAGCAACTGCTCAAAGCTGTTCTCACAGCTTAAACTTCATCTCAAATGATTTAAACAAACGTTGCTCTGTAGCATAAGTAGACTATTCAAACACACAGTGGAGATTTGTTCCGCATTTAGTGGGGATAATTCACATTAGCATGACTTGCCAGGGGGCCAAATAGGGGTGGGCTTTGGTAAGAGGAACAGGAAGAGAGGAGTCGACAGAGTGAAGGTGGAAAGAGCAGACGCACAGGGCGAGAGCTTGTCACGTCGGCGTGTGAAAGCCTTCATACTCTCTTCTTCAAACAGATATTGGCACGGCTCTGGTCAACAATGCTGTGCTCAGTCTGTTGTGACTTCAAGAGATGATGCTTTGAACGGACACATTTTTCAAAAAACAGGTAAGAATGAACTCACAGAATACTGACTTTGTTAGTTCACAAACCTTTTGGGGGCAAAAGAATGTGGGGAATACAAGTGTCAACAAGATTTAGAGTGAAATGCTTGGTAAAATACACAGAAATCCTCGGTCAGTGACTGGAAGTCCCTGGTCTCATTGCCTCACACACTGTTGTTGACACAGGTAACAGGAATACACTACTTAAGTTTGGATTTTCGGCTTAAACACATGTAGTCAACAAGCTGGAACCTGCCAAACTCGTTTCTGTTGAATTTCCTTGCAAGACAAAGGCACAGCTTCTCCAAAAGCTACCCTCATGTAAAGTCACTTCAGGGTTGCTGTATTTAGTGATTGTTGATTTATTTTTCTCAGACGGATTTATAGTGAGTCTTTCACCCCAATTATTTGACCCCAACCTCTGTCTCTTTTTGTTTTATTGGCCAGCGTTTGACAGGGAGATTAAAAGACTTCACCGTGACCAAAGCTGAAATGGCTGAAGAGGGGCTGCTGCGTCCTCTCGTCATCACCGAAGAAGGAGATGTAACTGAGGGTGTCGCTGAAAAAGGCGCAACAGGCAGCCTGGCTGAAATCGCTCCGGGCTCCAGTGCAGAGTCGGCTCTGAGAGAGGAAGAGGAGCACACAGGGGAGGACAAGAATGAAGAAGTCGTAGTGAGCAAAATGCGTTTAGAAGAGCAGGGCTCGGGGAAACTGCACAGCAACACAGAGGGTGACCAGACAGGAGGGGAAGGAGAGGTCAAACGGGAAGAAACCGAGAACATGACTAATGGACTGAGAAGGGAAGCGCAATCGGCTGAAGTGATGAGGATTCATGAAAAATCTGAGAAGCCTGGTGTCACAGAGGAGGGAGATAAACCTAATGATCCTCAACTGGACGTAAAGAGGTCAAACGTGTCCAAGCAACAACCTAAGGGGACACAGAGCCGAGATGAGGATTCGAAAGAGGTTTGTAACTTGCTGTGTTGTAACTCGTGCCCTGAGATTGCCTCTATTAGTAACTCACGCTGTTGCTCATGCAGTGAACAGAAAGTAATGTGCTTGACTTTACCACCAGCCCCCATTTACTCTACAAGAAAAACAATGTTGTGGTGGAAAAACAGCAGGTAACATTTTGCTTCTGAGCATGTGGGAGTAAGTAGGAGTCAAGTGAATTATTTTGCTTTGCCAACAAACAGTCTGTGTCACTTACTGAGAAACCCTTTCCTCCCGCCCTCATTCTTTATGTTTTTTTTAAACTTTTTCTCCTGCCACTAACCCACATTTATTTCCAGGCTCACCGGTTAACCCCTGACTTCCCTGATGCTCTGTACGAGCTGCTCTGCACACTTCAGGAGGGGCGACGGCTCAATGACCAGCGCTGCTCCTTCATGCTGGAGGGTGGCCTCGGGAGGAGGAGGTGCCACTCGGTGCCAAGCACGACCAAACCAGCCCATAGAGGTGAGAGCACTTTCTCTTTTTTTTTGTAGTAAGGGGATCAAACCAACACAGCTGTTGCATTTGTTCGTTCCCATGTTGTGTTGCTGACTCACGCTGAAACAACACAAAACTACAACGTGACTCAAGAATGTTTTGTTCAGCTACACCATGTTTTCATGTCTTTTCTGAACCACAGACCATTTAAAGTCTCCTGCTGTCCTGTCATCAAAATCTCTTTTCTCTCATTTCTCCCCAGTCGTCTTTTCGTCCATGACTTCACTGCAGAAAGAGGAGTTTTTCGAGCAGGTGGCCACCGCTCAAGCTCGCCGCCTTGATGACCAGAGGTCACAGCTGCAAAGGTCACCGCCGCCAAAACCAAAAGCCAGGACTTTCAGAGGCAGCATAAAGCAACTGTCTTTTGCAAGAAAGCCCGCGCCAGTTCCTGTGCCCAAAGAGGATCTGTATAATATGATTCTCACGACACAAGTAAGCACAACAGAACTTGATGGTTTCAATGCTTTTATCACGATAAAAGAGGTTTTCTGATTCTCAAGTCAACACTCGTGGCAGACTTGTTTATCGGGGCATTTTTTATTTTTATATATATAATTTCATGCTTTCACTGTCTTGTTTTCCTTCCACCCACAGAACCAGGGCAGACTGGAGGACCAGCGCAGCAGAGCTCCAGGTCCCATGGACGATGAGGACTTCTTCTCCCTGCTCCTGAGGGTCCAGGGTGGACGCATGGAAGAGCAGAGGACTGAACTACCGCTCATGCTGGAAACCTGAGATGGAAAACAAAAAGAAAGACTGTGGCTACAGGGGCTGCCATTCCAGTATTGTAGCCTTTTTAGTCAGACTTCCTGTTAAAAGAGCGGTGTTTGCTGACCCTGATGACGCTGTGTTTTAGGGAATAATTAGTCCTCTTGATTGTGTTTATCAGTGTTAAAACTGTTGAGAACAAAAACGCTTGAGCAATGTCCTCGATGAGATTGTGAGTTCTTTCATTCAGCAGTTATGCTTTCTTTTGGACAAACTTCGCATTGTGTGTGTTGAGAGTCTGCAGCGAGTGGCTGAAAGGTTCTGCGTGTGTGTTCCTGTTCTCGATGTGGAGGAGGCAGTCTACTGATCTCAGTTTGTTCTCCTTTTTTGTACAGACGATATAAAAGGAGCAGTTGTGTGAAGGAGATAAAAGCTCCAAGGCCATACACGGCTTCAAAGCATAAGGATGATTCTCCTCCAATGATTAACAGAAATATATCTGAGCCAACTTTTTTTTATTTGTCAAAAACAGATCTAACACACATACTTATGAGGATATCATTTGATCATTAGAGCATGTGGTCTTTAATTTTTATCTTATTTTTGTAATTCCTTTACTGCAAGCAGTCACGCTACCTCTAAAAGGGAGGTGTAAAACCTGCTCTGTAATTTGTTATCATTAATCAATCACAAACTAGATCCGGTTTAATCTTTCAAAAAACATCCTGATGCAGATACATCAGAACATTCACACTTAAATAAAGGAGCTTTTGTTGTCCAATTTACAGGTGTTAACAAATGAGGAGTAAAAGATAAGTGTGTTAATTTTTAACAGAATAAATGGACTAAAAACAAGTTGTTATCTCAAACTTCCTGATTTTGGTTTACACGACTGATCCCATAGGCAAACAGTGACTATTTATTTAAGCAGATATATGCAGGGACAGAAGGACAACTTTAAAAAAGGAAGTAGCTGTAAAAACTTATTATAATGTCTGTATTTTGTAAGATTAATATAGACAAGGGGACTTTGTTAAACCACCGTTGACATAAATATGTCACTAACTGTGAAGTTCACAGTCGATAACGATCAAACTTGTATTTGCTTCACGATCCATCTTCCTGTTTTTAAAGGCATAATAACTAACTTGCACAATTTCACACATGCAACAACCAGGTCTGTGTCGCCGGGCAGAAGTGGCCCCCTGTGACCTCCTCTGGTCTGATGTGAGCTCAGAGGACTCAGTTCATTTTTTAAATTTTGAATGGGTATTTTAAAGCACAGTGAAGACAGACAGGAAATGTGGGTCAAGATATAAAGGTGGTGATATGCAGCAGGACGCCCAGGTGATTACTTTTTGTTTAATTATTTAAAGTAGTTTAATAAATAAGGCTGAGCAATTAATATGTCAAAAACCTTTCTAGCATTGTTTTTGTCACATGACCTATTTTTATTGTCTGCTCCCAATCATCCAGTCAGATGAGAGGCAGTGAACCAGTCCAACAAGGAGAGGGGCGGAGGGGGAGAAGAGGAAAAGCATGTATAAAAAAAGAAACCACAGTTTTTTATTTATCTAAAATTGATTAAAGGTGAAACTGGAATAAACAACTTGCAGGTTGAATTTCTAATCAGGTTTAAGTTTCACTCCTAATGTGGAAATGTATATTATTTGTTCAATAATTATACATAAACATGTGCGGAAACTATTCACACACACTCCATACAGTTAAAGTTTGCATGTATATAGCTTTGGTTTTGTATTGTATTATTAGGGCCCGAGCACCGAATGGTGAGAGGCCCTATTGAAATTGTAAGGATTTTTATTATTATTATTATTTCCCTTTGGGGGGCTTTTTAAGGGTCTAGTTATCTTTGATCTCTTTCTACTTTGCTTTTCTTTTAATTTAACTATCGCACTGCTGAGCCGACCGGTTTCTTCTTGCCCAATATCTTTCAGTGTTCTGTACTGACCCGGTGTTAACTTGCATATGACAAATAAAGTTGAAACCTCATGCAAAGGTTGGACAGATAATTAACAAGGAGTTTGTCCAGACAATTATTATATTTATTATATTATATTATAATATATGAAATTATATTATACTAAATAATATTATATTTAGATATTCTATCAGTCTATTTTTCATTTTATTAAATTGTATTTGTTGCTTGAAAACACGGCCGCGCCCACTGGGTGACGTCACCGACCACATGACTAAATCCTCGGTGTTTTATAAAAGGATGAGACACAAGCGAGGACATTTCCGGGTTATTAAAAATGCTAAACACCACATTTTCTCCGTCATTTGTTTCCCACACGATTACCTGTTGTTGTAAAAACTCCTCCACCCAGTTTATTGTGTATTTTGTAGTGTCACTGTTGTGGTTTTTGTGGCTGTTAGCTTTTTGTTAGCCAGCTTGTTGTCGGCCAGCTTGTTGTTAGCCAGCTTGTTGTTAGCTAGCTTGTTATTATCCCTACGTCACTGTCTCATCCTGCTCGTGAGGACTTGGGTCTAAAAACCCGGATGTGGCCGAAGATGAAACTTGATGAAATCTTAGGTTTGTAAACATCACAGATTCTTTCATTCTGAAAACAAGAGAAACAGACTGAGGAGGAAACACGTCGTTCATTCTGAGGTGAGATTTAAAATACTCACTTTAAACTTTAACCTGCGAGGCTTTAGTTTCCCTTCGTGGTTCCACAGATTGTGACGATGCATCAGGATCTTGAGATGTTTTCAAGTTGTACAAAAGTTTTCACTAAAAGTTGTAGTGAAGTACTTTATTCAAGTACTACCTTTAAGTTAATTTACTTCACTACACCTCAGAGGCAAAGTAGAGTTTTATTTGACTCCGTCACATATTTTAACTTTTGAGTTTAATTACTTTGGACATTAATAAATCCTTACACCTTTGAATTTCTCAAACATTTAATTAGTGGGTTATAACTTATAACATATTATAGTATATATTTAAACAGATATATAAATACATTTTAAGTGATAACTCATGTATTTTACCACAGTTATAAAAAGACAAATTTAATATTACTATAACAGATTTTTACCATGTTCACTTTAGACCTGGCTGGAGAACTTTACTTGCTATTTAATATTCTGTTCCGTTTAATTAGATCTTTGTAATAAATGGCGGAAAAATCCTTAAAATGTCGAAAGTAAAGTAAAAATGCTACAGTACATTAGAGGGATTTTAATATCGAGGAAGATCTCACTGGAACCTAAAAAGAAAAGAAAATTAAAGTTAAGAGAATACTACAATTCAAGTTTTCCAGATTTTGAAGGGTGTGTAAAAGTCAGAATTGAACAAATGAAGCAGAGACACGGTTCCTGAGACACAAGAGGGAAGTTGTGACTGAAAGATGACCACTTCTGCCCGAGAGCTGAAACCACATTGCACATTCTGCACCAAACAAATTCTGTGGATTTTGTTCCTCATCCCTTACATCTGTTTCTGGAATCTGTCTTCAGCCAGTGTAAACAAGAGAAACCATTACCAGTAACGTTCTGTATCGTCACATCAGTGCTGTTTTCAAATAGACTTAAAAAAAAAAGGTGAAGCTACTCTTTAATTCACACACATTCCCATGTAACTGTGTTAATTTAAGTCTTTTTCCCCAGATGTTTCTGTTCCTGTCCGTGCTGATCTTCTTCGGGCCAGTAGAGGGTGGCAGCTCACCAATCACCTGCTACAATGACAATGGAGAAGCTGTGGACTGGTAATTCATTATTTACAGTCCTGCACAAAATAAGCATTTACATGAGCACAGTAATGTGTCAGAAATCCATAAAAAATACCATAAAGATGAAATAGCAATTTAAAACTCAATTTACAGGGTTCAGACATGCAGCAATGAAAGAAGTTCCAACATGTAAATCCTCCAAATGTCTCCCTCTCGCTGTCTTTCTCTCCGAGTTAGGTTCTATCTGTACAAGCTGCCTAAACAACACAGGGAAAAATCTCCCACGAGGGGGGAGCTGTATTTACTGTTGGACAAAGGGAGTGAGGGGTGGACCGACGGGAAGGTGACAGTGAACGACACGACGGGAGCCTTGGGCCGGACGGTCGGACAGCTCTACTCACAGGGAAAGGTCGGCTTCTATCTGCTGGAACAACTCAATACAATCATTTCTTGTTTTCATCAGCATAGAAGTTTATGGTCCAGGGAATCACCGAGATGAAAGTGAGAAAGACAGATGCTTTCTAAGATGACTTGACAGTTTCCAGTTCCTTATTATTTGATAAGTAAATATGATTAGGAAAGTGAAATGGTATTTAAAAAAACAACTGTGATAATATTAGATTCCTTTGCTGTCACTTTAGTTTTATTAGTTTATTTATTTGGATCCTCGTTAGCTCACGGCATTTTCCTAAGCAACACGAGCAGTAAATACCAAAAACATCTCTCAGACATCAGCAGAATAAAAAAGCAGATGTTCTTTATTTTTTAACCCACTTCTGTTTTTTTGTCTGCAGCCATAGACAGACTTGTTTCTCTGTTAATTCCCCTGGATCAGAATCAGAAACTGAGAATAAGAATTTTATTTTCATCCAGTCTTTCTCGCTGCAGCTGTGGAAACCATAATACAACAGTTTCAACCACTAGATACAAAACCACTAGTTTATTTTTTGATTCCAGCCTAAGTGGGTTTCTTCCCCTTTTTTATTTGCTTGTGTCAAAGTATAATGTTTTTTAATTTCAGCTAAAAAGAACAAATCTCTGTCCTCTCCACAGAACACAGAGATAGCCTATGTCCTCTACAACGACCAGACGCCAAAAAAGAACCTTGGTGGCAGATGGGAAGACAACAGCGGGAACGAAGGGGGGCACACGAAAGGTGAAAACCAGACCAGTCCTCCTGCAATGCTCCTACAGCCCAGACAAGCTGCTCAAGATTTGTTAGTCAAAATCAGGAAATAAGCACGACCACTGTTCCTAGGCCAGTTACCCTTCCAGATTCCAATACCTAGACTTTGAGTATCTGCAGATACAGAATACATAACCAATTCCAGTGCATTTTAACAATTTAAGTCATTTCTTTTATCCCGAATTGTTTGTGAGCTATTTTACTGACGACATTAACTGACATGTCTAATGTCTCTGCTCCTCAGGTGTTGTGCTGCTGGATAAAAACCAGGGCTTCTGGTTGGTGCACAGTACCCCTCACTTCCCCCCTGTACGAAAGGCAGGAGAGTTCTACTACCCGGACAGCGGTGTGAACAACGGACAAAACTTCATCTGCGTGACCTACCCGCTGGACCGCTTCCAGACCATCGGTAAGACTGGAATCCACCTCTGTGGACTTTTAGCACTGATGAAGTTTTAAAGAGGCTGTCCCCCCTGATGACTGTTTAAACCGAAGCTGTTATCACTTCAGAGTTACGATTAGGCAGCGTATGAAGATTCCTGCTCTGCCTCTTGTCCACTTTTACATGATTCAGACTGGCTGTAATTAACAAGGAAAAGAAGAGTTCATTTTTTAATTCATGGCTTGAAAAATCTGTATTTCATTGTCGGGCAGCAAGTTAAAAAATCATTTTGTTATAAGGTTTAAAATGCTGCCATTTTGGGTATAAGATTATATATATAAATAGGCCCATACTGTGGTTTTGCTGTTCATCCATTAAGCTTTCTTATCATTTATATACATGAGCCAATCATGCCTTTAAGTGCTCTTCAGATAAAAAAAAGAAGCTTCAACACATTCAAGTGTTTTTAGTTTCCTCTGTTTCCAAGGTTATTGAATCACATTGTCTTTTCAGTGTCGGTATGAAATCACTATTTATTCTCTCAGCCGTCATCGCCTTATTGTCGCACTTAATAATCCAGTCAGGTATCGACACAACAGCAGCCGTCCAAGACAATCAGCGCAAACAGGTGTCACCGCCGTGTCACCGCGCTGCCTCTGCAGCTCCCTGGCAGCCCCGGCAGTTGGCACAGTTGCTATAGCAGTGCCGGGGGTAATGTAATTAGATTGAGGTTTGTAACCATAGAGATATTGGCCCTCACACTGCGGCAGGCACTCGCTCCGTCAGATCCTCGCCTCTCCAGCTGGGATGTTGAGAGTGTCACCGTTTCCTCGGCGTCGCGGTGTCGGGCGGCAGAAGGTGCCTGCAGCCTGGTCATGTTTCACTCTGAGCACCTGGCAGCATGAATTTGCACATTAATGAACCCAAACCTGCGATTTAACACTCCTGTGATCATGAATACTACCTTTGCATGATACAAGGAGTAAAACATTAAAAGAAAATGTAGTTTATTACTTTGTTAGAATACCAATATTGTGACTATTCTATCTGTTGAGGCATTAGCTGTGAGTCAGGAGGAGAAAAGTCAGGAGCTCACCAAGGTCAGCAGAACACATCCTGTGGAGATCATGATGTTCATACAACATTTCTGGGCAGTGCCTCCAGCTACTGTGGCTAAAAAATAATAAACATTCTCCGGTTCCAGCTTCTCAAATGTGAGGATTTGCAGCTTTTCTGTGTTTTATACCTATTTAAAATATAATCAATTGGAGGTTTGAACTGTTTGGCCGGAAAATACAAACTGTCAATCATGAGCTGTGGTGCACATAAGTGAATGCTCACCAACGTGTTATAGAACAAAAGATGAGTCATTTAATTAGAAAATAATGGAGTGATTCAATAACAATGAAAAGTAATCATCAGCTGTAGCTCTAATTGACACTGAAGAGCATAATGTGTTGAGGGCAAAATTTGTGAAGTGTTGCAACCAAAATCGTGTACTGGTTTGTTTTTAGCAGGAGAATGCAAGTAAAGGAACAACTTATTGTAATATTATTATTTACTGTAGTGTTAACTGTAGCTGTGGTTTTTAATTCACCCACAATAACTGACCAGAAAACCTGGGATTGACACAAGTTACTATCCAGTCAAGAGAACTTGGCCTCTTTGTATCACTGCTGGTTTTAAACTACTACTACAAATAATACAGGGAGAATTGTATTAGGCAAAGAAGACGGTGAACCTATTGTTTCCACTTATGTGCAATGAGCAAGAAATAATTCTGAGAAACGTAGGAAATTACTACTTGAAATAAAAGACACGTGGATATTTCTCATCCCTACATCTATGTTATCTTAAACCTCTGTGCAGTGCTACAGTCATTTGTCCATACGCCTCTAAACCAGTATCACCAGTACAGGGCTATTTATTAACTGCACTTAACAGATTTCTTGTAGCTGTGTTTTCCTTAAATCTAATTTGTTTTGCACCGCAGGCGAGCAGCTGCAGATCAATCAGCCTCTCGTGTACGACTGCGATGTCCCAGAGTCCTTTGCGTCCCTGGTGCCTTCGCTGGCGTCCCTCTGTGGGAAGAAGCACGCCAAACCTGTGTCCAACCGCAGCGTGACTTTGACCTCCAAGGGTGGAGACAACTTCCTCAGCTTTGCCAAAGGAGCCTCTTTTAACAATGGTACAACTTAGAGAAGTTCAGTTCACCTTGTTTCAGCTTCACGTTCGGCTTTTGTGCTGATATAAATAGACCATTGGTTCATGACAATGTCTAATTTGGGATATTCTAATTCTCTAGTATCTTTTATCTACTTTTCACAGTTTTTATGTTGCCTTAACTGATAAAAAAACCTCTGTTTTGTCAGACCTGTACCACTCCTGGGTGGCCCCGAGCCTCCAGTCAAACCTCCTGGTCCAGTTCTGGATCCGCTCCAGGGGCGTCCTCCCCTCCGACTGCTCGCTGGGCTGGAAGGTCCTGGACATCGAGCTCCTCAGCCCGGGGAAGAGGTTCACCTTCAAGGCCAGCCAGGACCACTCCAAGTGGGCCGTCAGCACCCAGGCGGCCGGGGAGGGCGTCGGGGGGGGCTGGGTGTGCGTTGGAGACATCAACCGGGACGAGGCGGAGGAGAAGCGGGGGGGAGGCACGGTGTGTCTGCGGAACCCTGTGGTGTGGAAGGCTTACCGGACAGCAGCTCTACAGTGTGAGGATTGCGGAGGAGCCAGCATCCCGTGCCCTGCTGGAGACCTGGTGGGGTTTTCAGACGAAAGAGCCCAAAACAAGTTGTAGTTGGAAAACTGTTACTTCTGCAGCCTCTCATTCAACATTTCTTTCATCAGTTTCTGTGAAAAATTAAGGGTGCTCCTGGGATTTACTTTTCATATTCGAGGACTAATCAGTTACCACTAAGAAAACTAAAAACTTTGATATTCTAACGATTATTCAGTAAAACAATACGAGCACCACAGACCCATGTGGACATCGTCATCGATTGGTTCCGTCCACATCCTCTCTTCTAAAGTCATTTTTAAATTGTTGTTGCTGTTTCAAACGTTCCACAGTGTTCAGTTGTCTCTGTCCTGCTCTTATTACAGACGTGTCTGAACTTCCCTCAGTCCCGCAAATACGTTCATCCCACGATTATGTGGGTTTATGGAAAGTGCTGTTTGTTAAAGGCAACTGAAAACAAATATCTAATGTTTAACGATATAGATGAAAAGTACTGTTATTATCTTACCACACCTGAATCAAGCCACACACAACACTGATGAGAAAGTTTCTAGTCTAAGGTTGGATTTCTATTATGTGTGTAATCACACATGTTGATGGGATTATGAATGAGGTTTTCTTAGTTCTGAAGCAGAAGCTGGAATTTACAGTTTCATTATGTCTCTAAAACATTAAATATTCATGACAACAAGCAAAATTAGAAAACATTTTGGTCATTTATAAAGAGCCAATTGTGCCAAAACATCTTAGTTTGGACTGCAGGGCTGTCGATTGGTAAAAAATACAAGTGTGTGAGATCCCATCACTCACAGTAAGAAGCTGACTGAGAAAATAAGAGCCTTTAAGTCACAAAAAACCTTTAACTTGTTCAGAATGATTTTAATCTGTTGTATAGAATGCTGCTACACTGGAGGAGGAGGAGGAGGAACCAATCAGATGGGTTCTCTGGGAACTACGATGTTCATTTTGAAAAACACAAAGCCCTCAACGTGCGTCACATTTACCAAGAA
This sequence comes from Pleuronectes platessa, assembly GCF_947347685.1. Taxonomy (NCBI): domain Eukaryota; kingdom Metazoa; phylum Chordata; class Actinopteri; order Pleuronectiformes; family Pleuronectidae; genus Pleuronectes; species Pleuronectes platessa. The sequence continues at coordinate 3,557,043 of NC_070635.1, forward strand.
CTGACAAAGATGCAGCCTTGACACAGAGCTTTGGAAATGAAAGCATTCACTTCAAGAGTCTTTTCAGCCGCCAGCTAGTTTTAACTGAAACTGAAGAGAGAATTTGCAAAGTGAACGAGTGCTGCTTCGTAAACTTGTTAAAATCCACATGAGCTGCTTTGTGGGTGTGTTCTCAGGGAAGCTTTGCTTGTTGAAACGTGGGATAAATTGCACTGAAATGATATGTGGGGGATGGTTTAATACTTTGTGTTGAATGAATGTTTGTCTTTTTAACTCAGTGCTTTCTCGATATAATCAGAAATATTTTGGTTTTGCTCCTAGTTCTCATCCATTCGTTCTGATCTTGAAATTTGCTTGAAGATGAAGACGCTGGCTGTCTTGAATCTAAATAAAAAAAACAAAAGACTCAAACAGAGTTGTGTTTCTGTAGCTGCTGCTGTTGTTTTCCTTATCCATGAGAAAAAATAGAAGTGTCACAGAATATGACATGTGTCGACAGTTTGAATTCTTTTAATGTGATGCTCCGCAGCGCTGAGATATAAGTCTCTATTGAACCCTTTTAATGTGTCCCAGCAAAAATCAGTCCAAAGCAATGAATTCATATAAAAGTAAATTTATTACCACAAAAATAGGACATCCTGTATGTAGTGCATAAATAGCTTTGATGTGAGACGACGCAGCACTGGAGGCGACCGCGTGTCCGCCGCATGTGCTGCATACATTCTAATGCAAACATGGGGCAAAGGTGAGCACCCTTCTGGAAAAAGGCACAGAAAACAATCAGTATAGCGTAGCATTAAACGCTAGCACACGTCATCCATTATTATTACCCAGAATCCTCTCCCTGGTCCAGCCATGCTAGTGCCTCGGCCGATGTACAACAGGCGTCACCAGCACCGAGCAGGGGAGCGCGGCGACCAGAGGTCACAAGACTTGTGTGGACGTTTGAGGTTGAGCGTTATAAACCTGCGATGAAGTCGACTCACGACATGAAAGAAGAGCTGAGGCGTTGTGCTGCACGGAAACAGGAATCAAGATGGATCCTGCTGAGCTGGTGGGAAACCAGTTGTATCTTTTAGTTTGACTTTCATCATTGTCCTCAACTGGGAAGCGAAGCCACTAATTTTGAAAGAGCTGCAAGTTGTAGTAATAGCCATTAAATGTTTGGCCACTAGGGGGCAGAAATATATCAAAAATAATCATTTTATCATTTTATTGCCTTTAAATTTGTTTTGGCTAGCAGCTGCCAACACTTTTTCTGTCCAAATGATGAACGCTTCTTTTAGCTCTTGTTTGGTCTCTAGCATAGACTGGATGTAAAGATGGACGCCGTGTCTCCACCTCCTCCCACTATCCACAAGCGAAGCCAAAATATCTCTGTTACAGTCTCTGCCGCATTTGAAGGAGACTCTGACACAGAGACAGATTTCGGCTTCACTTTTGGGGATTTGTCGTGTCGGCCATCTTTGTATAGAGTCTATGGTTGTGTCTGAAATCACCCACTCATTCACTGTTCCCTACTTTCGGACACTACTTGGTGCTGATTATCTCGCCGTTATCGCGGGATTATAACAACATAGGCTGGTGGAAAATATCAATGTAAATTTAAACCTTCATTTTACACTTGGCATTAATACTTAAAGGTTAAAAAAAAAAACCTTTAAACTATCCTTTTTAAATGTAGAAATAAATTTGTGTCCCACACTTTGTGCTGTGCTGATCTGCTTCTATTTACATTTATACGACAATTTCCGTCTCTCTACCACCAGCGCAATGCATTGTGGGAAACAATGAGTGCACCACTACAAAATGGCGGACTGATCAGTGAGTGATTTCGGACACAACCTGTGAATTCTGGCAGAAAGTCTCTGGCTGGATGTTTGACTTGTTCACTGTCTGTTTGCTCCGTAGTGTTCTGAAGCTTCGAGCTTCACCTTCACAATATCAATACTCAAACAATCAGTGTAATAGAAAAACAGGGATTGATGCCGTTTTAAGGTTTGAAGCTGAAATCCATATCTGCCCAATCACCCACTGTGTTGATTTGCTGACCAGTTTAAATAACAGATTCCTTGATGAACTGGTGACTTGCCAGTTTTTGGACATATCGAGCTTCTTGCCAGTGTAAACACAACGTCGACATCACACAGACGTACAAAATATATAAATATACAAAACATATATACGTGTCTCCTATGACCACCTCCAGTGCTTTGCTACAAAGATGCATTAACATTACATCTGGTTTTCCATTCGTGCGTCTTCCTGTTTTCGTGCTGCTTCCCAGAACCAGATCTGACGAGTTCTGCGTGTTAAGATTTCATTATAATTCTTCCTCCACAAATAAAACAGTCTTAAATCCTTCGACGGCCTCCTGGGTGATCGCAGACAGACCAATTAACTCTTCCTCTAACGATGGGGAAACATCCCTCACAGCGGAGGCAGACAACAACCAGGGATTTCTCGGTGTTAATTAGAATAGATCTTATTCATTGAGTTGGAATGAGCAAAGAAGAAAGAAATGCTTTAAGTGCCACCTGACTGGGAGTCCAGAGCCAGCACCAGGAGCACTCACTGAAAGGCCTCCGCCGCTCCTCCTCTGGATGTGAATCAGAAATGCATAATGTTCGGAAAGAAGAAAGACTCGACCTTCAGCAGCAGGAGGTTCTGAAACGTCAGAGGAACTTGGTCTCTGTGCTTTGGTTGAAGAGGCGTATGGGATAAAGGCATGTGTAGTTTTTTTGTGTTTGCACAGAGAAGGCCACGTTATTGAGAGATTCCCCCCCCCCCCCCCGGGTGTTTGTCAGGGGGCGACAAGCGAAAAGTTCACCGTGGACAAAGATCTGACGTCAAAACAGAGTCCTGACCAGCCTCCTCCCCTTGGCCTTGATTCGAGGAAACGTGGCGCTCGTCTCGGTGCTGATCGGATGTGAGCCAAGAGGAGTGTTCCCGCCTTTCCTCCTCAACAGGAAGTCAACGCTGGATGATGTCATGGCGTAGAAGACGTTTCCTGTGGCGGGGATGACCAGTTCTGCATCAAGAAATAAACACACAGAAAATTCAATAGAGCTTCTGATACCATCGGTACTCGAGAAGTGACAATGCAAGGTGGGTTCTGGTGGTAGAGACGTTGTGGATCATGTGTTGGAGGGGAACTTTGTTGCATGTACTTTTATACTTGTTTCTTGTAATTTCTCTACTGCTACTGTCCTATAAATCCTCTCTCCTGTTTCTCCATCACACTGGTATTTACTAAATTAGACCATGATTGACTCCAAACTAGAACAAAGCACCGTCGTGTCACGTCCTGAAGGGTGCCAACAGAGACACTAACAGTACAAGTTACATGCAAGATATGAACGGTGGAATATGGGGCTCCATTTCTATTTTTACCCATCATGCTTCAGCAGGTTTTGGTTGCCTGCAGGTAAATCTTCCCTGTTGAGAAACAAAGAGCCGAAACACATTGACTGAAATGCAGCTGCTACCGTCTTCTCTTATCTGCGTTCGAATGGAGATGGCTGTTAATAGAGATAAGGGAAAAATGTGGTCTGGACTTAAAACGCCTACAAGAGGCATCGGTGTCCATGTTGTGTCTCGACTTCAACTCCATTGTTGTGTCTCGTGTTGTAGGTCTTGGCTCGGACATCTTGTGTCTACACCGGAAGCCCCAACATATTGGTCATTGTCCCCAGAGGCTAATTCATGGTCAGACAATAGCGGATGGGCTCTGAGATCAAGGGCTCGTAGTGTCTCGCTCCAAGGACGACAGGGAAACGAGGGAAACTTGCAAACTGGAGGAGCCAGGGTTCAAACTACCGACTTTCTGGTTAGTGGACGACCCATTCCACATTGGAAATCCTCCCCTTGTTTGCAAAGGTGATGATTTACTCTCCACATGGCTGTTTAAGCCGGTGCTTCACTTATAAACAACAAAGAACTGGTCTAGAGAAACACAACCTACATTTCCAACATGAGTTTCTAACAGTGCTGTGGGAGGAGTGCAGTGGTTTTTCTGTTGCCACAGTGGAAATGTTTTCCATCTTTACCTTTTGCGTCGGGCAGGAGCTGGATCAGCTCGTACTTGGCCGTCTGTTTGGGGTCCTGATTGTGCTTCTCTAAGGCAGAGCTGATCACAGTGGGGGTCTTGTCATTGCTCGTAACCTGAGGGGGGAGGGGGAGATAAACAACTGTGAGTCTAGGACAGCTTGATTTGCACTAACAACATCCTGCGTCTTATCCCCAGGGTCCGGTTCTGATCACTATCATTACTGGATCCTGGCTGATAAGTGCAGCGAGGATCCCGTAATGATAGTGATCAGAACCGGACCCTGACGCATCGTCTTAACAGTGTCATGGCCGCCGCTGTCAATCAGAACCAAACACCCGGAGCTCCTACCAGAATGCTTCGGTACATGTTTCCATCGTGCAGGTCCATCCCGATCCTGATGATCCGCATGTCTGGCCCGGAGCCTTGAACCTGGTTGGGGGGGTTGTTGCCGCAGGAGGCCGATCGGCGGTGGGACTTTGTGGGCGTGGATGGAGTCAGGGTGTCGGGGGTGGACTCGGCGGTGGGAGGGGACGTTTCCACATCCAGACAGGACACAGATGGAGATCTCATGTGCTGCAACAGAACAAAACTTTAGTGAGGATTGTTTCTGGAGACTAACGACCGGGCAGGTTTACGTGTTGATTCCACTGCTGCTCGCTTCTGAGTTAATTTAAACTCTTCCTATTGGTTTCTGAGGAAAATAGACGGAAGCAGCAGAGAAACTGAACCTGAGCCCTCATGGAGATTTGCATCGGGGCCATTAACTCTCTGTTTACCTTTCAAATTGCCGTCTTTCCACTTCTCATGTTACATAAACCTGTGTCACATCCCCCTCCCCTCTTTTTTTACTCCTTCCGTTCTACACCTATCTCATACATGGCCTCTAGAATCCAATAAGAACCAATGAGAACCTAATCCTCAGAGACCAAAGCAGGCAGAGTAAGACATTTTACCTTTGTGAATTTTGATAGCAGGTTATTGACGGGCGAGGGGAAGTCGAAGAGGCTGTCGCTGTCGCCCGCCAGACTCGTCCGCGAGCGGCTCAGACTGTCGACAACAGGAAAATCACAAACTGTCAAATTAAGGCTGGAAATAATGATTTATTAATCAATCAACCAATAATTCAAGCGCTAATTCCAAAATGTTTTTTTCTGTGGTTTGTAATTCTGCTTGATTTGAAATATGGTGGACTTGTGAGGGACATCGATCCAGCAGAATGTTGATATGTCCTGATATACTAAAACAAATCAAGCCCCAAAAACCGTCATAATCCCCATGATGCAATGCAGTAGGGCCTGTCCCTGGACTGCTGCTGCCTGGTAAACCCCCACGTCTTTCAAAACCCACGCCTCCGGTTTGTAACACGGGAACGTTTTTTAAGTGCAATCAGATATATTCAGAATGCACATCTAGTAATAACTGTTTTAAAACTACTCACGACATGTACAGTAAATTAAATATGTGTGTGACTGGCTATACTTATTAGGCCCATTATCAAACAACCTAAATCCAGCTGTTTAGGTGGATTTAGGTTGTTTAGGTTGTTTAATGTAATTTCTTCCATCCACTCTGTGTGTGTCAGTGTGTGTTTGTGTGTGTGTGTGAGCAGGTTCTCACTCTGGACACTGTGTGATGATGACTGTCGGAGTGGAGCCGCGTGGACTCGGCTCACATGGTGCTTCGATCTCATTGGACAGTCTGTAACTGATAGAGATCGTCAGAATTAACGATAGGTATCTTCACAACCAATGTATTGATTCCAATGAGAGCAGTAAGACTGAGTGCATGCCCCTGATGTATGTTTACCTCTCCTCCTCGTTTAGTGCAGGGACACTGTGATACCAGCGCATGAAGGACTCGTCCGTGCTGAACACACAGTTTTTGCAGGAGGACTGCAGGAGGCGGATTTGAGCCAAAACCTCAAACTCCTGCAAAAACAAGAAAAATATATAAAACAACAACCACACGTTAAGTGTCGCTCTGATCTGCTCTCACTGTAAAACCATCCCTGCTCTATCTCTTCTCACAGTTTTTTTATCAGGGTGCTTCCACTCCTACTGTTAAACTCTTTTTATACCCAGAAGCTTATTTTAGCTGCTTCACTTGTTGAAAACTGTTCATTATCAAAGCATCAGCTACGTTTTCAGCTCTGTTCATTTTAAGAGCATGAGAATAGATGGTGTATTAAACTTCTGACCTTTATATTTCAGCGTACGACGTATTGCAACACTCACCCTTCTCCTTTTGTCGAAGTTGATGTAGCCATTCTGCAAAGGAAGTGACAGGATATTTAAGTTTGACTGTAAAAGACAGAGTAGCTTCCAGGGTTCGTCCGACAGAGACGAGAGGAACTTACGTCGAGCCTGTCTTTGACCGCGGTGTCCAGCATGGTGAGGTCTGTGAGGAAGAGGCCCAGGTAGGGCACGGTGCCCATGGCAGTGGACTGTGTCAGAGCAACAACAAAGAAAAAAGGGTTTTTCGTCAGTTCCCAAGAGATTTCTGTCCACGTAGTAAAAAGCTCTGTGCTCCACTCTGCTGCTGCACGCTGGTCCATCCCTCTCACAAGCCTCCATCACACCAGGGATCCAGCCGCGCTCAGCAGAACAGACATCACTATCCATGTCTGAATTTTTTAGGTAGACACTATTTCCAAGGATGTAATCCATTATTAATCTAAGAGAAAAGCATCACAGCTTTAACTTGAGCCCAGATGGTGAATCAGCCGTTGTCGTCCAGTCACAGATGTGCATTAGGACCAATATGTGCTGATATGAAAACTTTTTTTTCAAAGAACAAAATGCAGAAAAAGATGCTTGGGATAAATTTGAAATTGTGAAAATACAAATATACATTCAAATATAAGGTTTTAGTTTTTTTACTCCATCGGCATCAGTCCCAAAGGTTTAGACTACAAACATCTACTACTCAATAAAGAGAGCAAGTAAAGTAATGGACCAAAATCTTCCAACCTGCGGTGTATACATATATACATATATATATATATATATATAATGTAAGGAAAATCCGCTGATATAGATATATCAGAAAATAATGATGGTATCAGCCCCAAAATTACAGTATTGTTCAGGCTCTAAATCGGAAAAACTACTTGCAGGTTAGCGTCATACTAGAAGTTTGCACAGCAGAGTGTGAACTATACACAATAAAACTCACGTCCGCCCCTTTATGAGCCATACAAATACAGATCCTGTCTCTAAAGACATTACACTATATCTTTGTCCCCTAACTTTTACAGCCTCTTACATCATTTCCAAATATCCCAGAGAGGGTGAACAATCCTTCAGGCGAAAATGTTTGGTATTCACACCAAACACGAGCGGCTCACTTCATGGAAATTGATCTTTTTCATGTGTTTGAAGATCTTAAGGTTTTGTCTCATTGAGAAACAGTGGGATCGTTTAAAGATGCTCCTCTGTGACATCATCTGAAATATCTGATTGAAAACCATCCGACTCGACGCTCGGAATAATTCACAAATGTTAAACTGTGGCCAGAAGGAGCCTGTTCCAGAGACGTGTACTATTACGACTGTTTACAGCAGTCTTTGGTTTTTCAAGTTGTTCTGGAAGTTAATTATCTTTGACCCCGTGACCTTCCACAAACAAGCCGGCCTCCCTGGAAGCTCAACCTGGATCAGTTCTAATTTCCTCTCGGCTCACCTTATTAAAATGTCTGTTGTTCAGCCTGTTGTCCGTGTTGGCAAACTTTGAGGTTCCCTCCTGCAAAACAAGAGCAAGAGAACGTCTGCAGGTCAAAGTTCATTCTTTAATTTGAAAAACAGCAGTTTAATTCATTTGATCACTGATACCAGCGTTTAAGAAGAATATATATATATATATATATATATATGTACCTTTATGCCAAAGAAATGTGAAGCTGAGTTTTGATAATTTACAGCTTAACCTTAAACTTGATTTGAAAAATATAAAAAAAGAAAGAAAAAACAAATAAAACCGAATATATATAACTTGTATTAAAAAATATAGATATTATTTCATGAAATAAAACACAATTGCACATTTTCCCAGCATTTTTCATTCTGTAAAAGAAACAATTTCAAATCAGCGCCTGTCAGCAAACATAAAAGCTGATACCAATATGTCTATGGAAAAACCCACTTCTGTCAGTGCCAGCACTCTGAGCATGAATTACTTTATGATTAATTTTTATAGCATTAATAATGGTGCTTCAACACTGCTCAGTCTGCAGATCTGTCAAAGCAACTCGACATTAGCCGAGAAGACAGTCCGTCATAACCACGCTATAATAAAGTGTTATTACACTGTCAACCGCTCGGATGACAGAGCCCCTGAATCACTTCCTCTCCTCCAACTTTGATTAGAATCGTTCATCTCGCAGCCTGTCTGCTCGTCACTCACTTCTGAACACAGGCCCTGAGATGAAGGGGGAAGCGGGTGGTTGTGCAGAAGAAGAAGAAGAAGAAGAAAATCAAAGGGCAAACAGAAGGCGATGGTGTTTTCTGTGCATCAGAGACGAGCGAGCGAGAGACGCTGTCGAGTCGAGAGAGAGAGCGTTTGGTTGAATCCCTTCGGGGGCCTTCGTATCGGGGAGGAATCACAGCTAATGCAAAGGTATTGATGCTCGCTCGGCATCATTACAGCAAATCAAAACACAGCTAATCCTGCCCCCCCCCCCCCCCGACTCACTGACAGTGTAAACTAAATATAATGCACTTCTTCAGAAGGGCCTCGTCACACTGAAGGGAAAGTGTTGACAGAATAAGGGCAGTTACTACTCAACCAGATTAAACTGGTTTTCCGGTCTTTAAAGAGAGAGTCTTTAAATCTCCAGCAGTTGAATGTTGCTCTCAGTCGAGGATGATAGTGAGATGTTAGTCAAAGTCAATGAGTTTGTTTTTCCTGTACTGGAGTTTGAGGCTCGACGGCTGGAACCTAGACGTGTCGGACCCGGTAGCAGACTTTATACAAAGATGGACGACATGACATCTCCCCTGAAGTGAAGCTGAAGCATCTCCACCTCCTGCTGGGGGCTGGCTGCAATGTGGAGCCCGGTCTGCTTCATAGAATCTCATTTTAAAGATTACTTGATATCATAATTTTAGAATATAGGAACATAGGAACTAGAGATGTGTCGCCCATTTGTATTTACAGCCTATGCTGGGAAACCTCTTCTCTAGCCCACAGGCCAACAGTCATTTTTTTTATCATGAAGCAACACAAGCGGTCAAATGACACAATATCTGTCCAGGCGTGAAACTCTCACATCAAAGTTATTTTAAAAATATTGAAGTAAAGTAAAAGTGAAACCAGTCAGAGCTCGATGTCCCTTCTTACTTCAGACACTTTAACAAAAAGGGTACAGATCATATCTCCAGTGAACCCACCTCCTTCAGGAGCTCTCGACTCTGAGAGTAGTTGTCCTTCTCGGAGAATATTTCTGACAGTTCCTCGTATCTCTTCACCACCTCCCTGAAAAGAGACGCAGTTTATTTACAGCAAGCCCACATTCATATTTAAAAGTGCCACATGAGTCTTCTCGGGCTTTATGTTGTGAGGAGGACATTACTGAAGAGACAGGTTCTCCTTTAAGTTAAAGGAAAGAAACATTTTCGTCTTTACGAGGTTGAAAGTTGTTCTGTGAAAATGTCTCGAGCGCAAAACCAGTTTCAGTTATAAAGAAACTTTCCTGGTTCTGACCCCACGTAACATTTACTGTAATAAGATGCTTTATATTCTGGCAGCTCTGTTAATATATGTATTCTGATCTTATTTTTTGTTGTTATTATAGCTTATATTCATCTTCCTAAAAGGACTTATAGGGTCAACTGTTATTAGTTTTGCTTGAATCTTGTTTCAGGTCCAGATTAACATTCAAAAACATTTATTTCCACTTTAAAAAAAAAAAGATATAGTTTTTCTGATAAACAGATAAAACTGCAACCTTTACTGTACAGCCCTTACTTTTTTATAAAGGTGCAACTGCTTAATGTTATTATTATTAGTTGTAGTAATTTTTATTATTAACTATATCAAATGTATGACAAGCTTATATAAAAATGTAAAAAAAAATACAGTGTATATTTGGGACATATTAGTTCACGTTATTTCTTAATATCTTTAATATTCTTAGTCTTTTTTAGTTATTGTGTTTAACTTGGTGTTTTATTTAACCATCCCTCTCTTTTGTAATTGTGATTTTCATGAGGTTTCCGCTTTGAAACAATTACAATTAATTTTTCTGTCAGAGTTAAAAAGAGCGAGTTGATCCACGGACCTGTCGGTGTCCTGCCACGTCTTCCTCAGCCGGTGGATGGGGTTACTCTGCAGAGCGGACACGATGGCGTACAGCGAGGAGAAGTTCTTTCTGCCTCGGCACTCCTGTTGAGCACACACACACACACACACACACACACACACACAGACACACACACACAGATGAATACACACGATGTAAGTGAGAACACCTGTGGGGTTGAGTTCTGGCGAGTATTAAATTACAGCATCGGCCTCTTGTGCTGAATAATGTATACAGCTAAAGAGGGTTTTTCTTTCCAAAGGATTCCAGAGGCGTATTCTGCGTTTTGGCAGCAGACCGGTGATATCTCACTGGAAACTGGATTCTGTGTGAGCGCGTGTTTTTTTGTGCACGTGATGACAAACACAGCTTCATAAAGGAATTAGTGGCTGCAGCAGGGTTCACAGAGAGTGAAGCTCTGAAAGGAATAAAAGCCGATCCGAGGACGGGAGCCCGACCTGTCACTGCTCGGTTCTTTAAAAGAAGCTGATTATCGAGCGCAGGAACACAAACACTCAGTTAATCCACGTTTCCTCTGGTAGGAAGCTGTGGTTTCTTAAGCAGATTTACATTCTAGCTGTTCGCCTCCAGGTCAGATTGCTCTGACTCAGCACATTGCCGGTGTTCATGCAGGGAACATTCTCCTGAAGGCGTTTGAGACGGTGTGTGCACATCCAGCTTCAAAGGAGAAAAAAATGCTGATTTTCAATAATTCCTCAAAAATCAAAACCTCCAGATGCCCTCGAGCGGAGGACGATTTTGTTTACTGCTGCCGAAAAGAGAGCATAAATCAAAAATCATCGTCTTTATTAAAGTGAAATTACAAGTGGAGTTGCATAAGAAGCCGAGCAGTGACTCTGTGACGCTGTGTGCACAGTCACAGCCGGGAATAGGATTATGGTTTCGGGGATTAAGTTGGTTTATTGTAGGAAAATGCACAGTGGAGCGTTTTGGACGACTTGAAACCCCCGGCTGACACTTTTTTAAATTCAGCCCCAACCCCCATGTTTCAGTCCCGCTTTGTACAAATACATGTTTGTGGAATCACTTCTGTGACCTTGTGGTTTTCTTTGTTCCACTCACCTCTGCCACGCTGATCCATTTCTCCAGCAGCCGCGCTCTCTGCTGGCTGCGCAGCGTCGTCGGGCAGAGGCACGACGCTAACACCGCGTTGGCCAACTTGTTGAACTGCCGCACCGTGGCCCGGACGGACCAGCAGACGCCCTCCCTCCCCTTCTTGTCCCTCTGAGACCACAGCGAGCCGAGGCAGTGGTACGGCACCAGGCGGACAAACAGCTCCTGGGGAGAGACGGCATATTCACCTATAAACAACAGAATGAACTGAAAGAGCTTATTCCTCTGAGTTTAGTTCCTGTGACGGCTTTGGATTGATTTCAAGATTTTATTGCAAACTCGTGAGGCCGATTCTGAGATTCACCCGAGTTCAGTTCAGACCTTTTGACACCAGACGTGCCCGGTTGTAACCTGAGGTCCTGAGTGAAGGTCAAACTCCTTCTCCTCTTTTAAATCTCTCTTACAGACACAGAGGTGTGTTTTCTCCTTGTTTCCATCTCACTGTCATTTTTAAATAATCTTATATTGTTTTATTTAAGCTTGTTTTTATAACTTTTCTCATTTTTAACATTTGTTTTTCAGTATCCGTGCTCGAAAGCTGTGGAATCTTCAAATAGACTAACTGCTTTCAAATGTTTTCCATTTTTAACTTGTAACTCTATTTTGAAAGGTGCTATACAAATAAATATAAAGAATATTATTATTATTCAATATCTTAAATGCAGGTGCAGGCAGTTGCATGCAAACACATTGTTTTCTGTATCTTGTCAGAATAAACACAATCATTTCAAAAAGCGAGTTGTGAATTGTAAATTTTACCATCAATTATCAATATTTTGCTTTGGGCCACTTTAAAAAACATCTGTGCGCTCACCGTCTCTGTCCTGGTGAGCTGCTCCGCGATGAGTGGTGCAGGAAACCCCAGGATGCTGGTGGGTTCAAACTTGGAGGCGTCAGGCGGAGAGCTGGGGATACTGCTGTGATCTGCAAGAAGTGAAGCTGCTCACTTAAAAACAGTTCATCACAGATTCTGAAACACATCTGTACTTTAGTTTGTAGGCTGTGGAAACAACCCTCCTGCTTCCGGTTGCTCCTCCCTCCCTCACCTCCTGTTGCTCCTCCCTCCCTCACCTCCTTCTTCCTGTTGCTCCTCCCTCCCTCACCTCTTGTTGCTCCTCCCTCCCTCACCTCCTGCTTCCTGTTGCTCCTCCCTCCCTCACCTCCTGCTTCCTGTTGCTCCTCCCTCTCTCACCTGCTGCTTCCTGAGGCTCCACCTACAGAATCTAAACAGGAAGTCAGCTCACCTGAGTCCCTCCCCCTGAACAGAAGCCTGCAGGCCGGACACATGGTGGAGGCCTCGTCCCTCAGTAAAATTGACAATATTTGAGTGAGTGTTTAGTTCTGTTTGTTTGTTGTCTGTTTGTTTGAAACCAAATGAAAAGTTTTCCGTGGAACTTGGTGGGAAGCTGTGTTATGAGTTGGGGGAAGTGTCGGTGCTGTGCTTTATGGAGCGTTCTCCTCCCCAAGGAAAAAGAAATGGATCTTAATGAACAAAATCAGACATTAAGGGAAGTGATGTCTTATTTTTCCCTGGTCGAGGCAGATGGCTGCGGGGGGGGGGGGGGGTGCTGCTAATTGAGTGAACTGTTGTGTTTCTCTATAATTTTATACGGTCATTATTATTTGTAATTTGCTGCACGTTGATTAAATTTAAGCAGACAGTTTGGCATCATATCGTATATAATTTCTCCCTTTTTCAGAAACCATTACAAACTAATCCCAGTTAAAATAAGCCATTGGAAACCATGGATGGCTCCTGAGGCAAAATATTAAAGGACTCATAAGTTAAATTTACTAAAAATGTCCTGTAGGTGCAGCAGTTTCTCTCAGATCTCTTTTGTTAGATAATAGTTGTCACCGTCATCATCATGACTAATTGTCTGGGAATCAAGGATGTGTGTCTTTCACTAGATAAAAGAAAACCTTTGACCTGGTCACTGTGATACTGGAAAAGCAACTATTGCTTCATCCTCTGGAGACCATGGAGGTTTGTTTTTGCAGCCTCAGTTTTGGATTTCATAGCAGATGAAGTGATAAAACAAGTATATTTCTGCATGTCACATCCATCGAGGCCTTAACGCTGTCATTTCCATCCCAGTTGAAACACAGACCTCTGTGGGTGTCGGGGAGCAGGGCTCTCTCGCTGAGCTCCTCTGCGATCCGGAGGAGGCGAGCGCGGAGGTCGGCCGCAGAGGAGGAGTCCTGAGGGAGCAGGGGAGCCAGTCGAAGCAGACGAGAGGGCTCCTTCAAAGTCTTGAAGTCCTCGGGAAACTCGGTCAGCCATGTTCTGAACACGGTGCACACCGCCCTGAGAGGACGGAGGGAGAAAACACCAGAGGTGAGCAATTCCTCATTTTGATGGAGGGAGGGGTTTTTAAAGGACCTGGGTCTGTTTCTAGTTCAAATCCCGGCCGCAGGACGCGGATAAACAAACTGTTGCAGACGGGAATCGATGGAGAATATTGATATTTTTCCAGGTCATCTAAAAAGAAATCACGTTGTCAAGGGGCTTAGACAAGAAAAGCAGCTTAGAGAAGGTTCCATAAGTCAGAGGAAGCGGAGGATCAAGATTGTTTTCCTCTATCAGACGATGACAGAGTGCCTGCTTTTACCAGACACAATAAAAAAAACAGTCTTCTTATTCACATCAGAAAGTCGGCCTGGTACAAAGTGCAGCCTCTGCACATGAGGAATTATATTAGTGAGATAATATCCTGTAATGAAAAGAGACTGACCGAGCATTAGATCAGATTTAACTACATTATGCGATTGGTCGGACTTGATTCACTACTTGTTGACAACACTGGGGTTTAACTTCTTCTTCTTCTTTACTCCATAACATGTCTGATCACTCCACATTTACTTTATCTGTGAATTAAGTTAAGTTTACAGCATCTGTTGTAACTTTTATTCAATTACTTGTTTGTTTATATTATTTTGGACCTTTTATTTTCAATTATATATTTTATCCTTTGTTTTAAACTGTTATCATAGCTTTTAAAATAAATTTAATCAGTCAATTGTAGAACTGCACGAACTTGTATAAAAAGTGCTGTACAACTAAAGTGAGATCTTTAAAGTAAATTTAATTAGGTACATTTCTGTGCATGAAACACTAGCGAACGTTAGAGATATATATTATTGAGACAATTTCACTTATTTCTTTAACTTTCTTTCTCTTGTTCGAAGCTGCATTTAAAAAGTTTTTTTGGGTATTAATGAGTGAGTTGTCATTAGCTCAAGAGAATTATCTCCTGTCTCAGCATTTCCTCTCACAACCCAGAGCATTTTATTTCACTCTGATAACGTGGAATCTAACATTTTCATCAAAATTTGAAATAAGAAAAAAATTAAATATGCCTTTTTTTTATAATAACATTTCCCCCAAACCAGGAGCAGTAAGCACAACAGACTTTAGAGGACACAGCTCTGGCTCACAGATCCACACTCTATAAACAGACACAGTGTAAAAGCTCCACTTTGATTTTAAATAGCGTTTTGAAAAGCTCACTTGTTGAAAGCCTGTCTCATGTGGCTCCGCTCGCTGTCCCCTGGTGGATTCTCCAATCTGTGAGCAGAAAAGAAAAAAGTCAGAACAGCAGAATCACAAAAGCTTCAAAGTATCACCCGGCTTCAGATTTGTGCTCCTGCTGCGTCGGGTCATAAATATTTCTCCTGCTTTGCCATGAATGTATTTATGGCCTGTTTATCTAAAGATGCTTTTTAGCAAAGCTGGCATCTTAATGCTCCCTGAGCTTGTTGCCAAGAAGTTAAGTGCATGAAGCTGATTCTCTTTTGTGTTGTGTCTTTCAGAAAAGTTTCCAAACAGGTGTTTCATATGAATAACTCTTGTTATGACTTTATAAAAGAACCAAGAGCTTCTTCTTTTTGCTGAGTGGTGTTTGCTGAGAAAGAGTCTCAGCTACAGCTCTTTTAAATCACCACAAAGATGCTTCTTGCGATGTGAAGAAGTGTCTAAATCTATCGACGCCATTAATCTAGCTGTTATTAGACCAGAGAAATTTCAATGTTAAACTAAAACCGGTTCATCTTTTGAAAATGAAAATGATGTGTACACTGAATAATCAGTTTTGCAGACTCCAATTGTATCGTATATTTGTACGTTGTACCTGCCTTAAATAACGTTCACACATGCATATATGTACAAAAAGTACAAATACATTTTATATCCTTGTGCAGTCTTCCTGTGCCACTGCACTTTAGCCAAGTAAGTTTATCTGCAAGTCACATTTCCCATCTGTAGTGATAAGTGTATATTATGTACACATTCTCTGTATTTTATTATTTTATTCTTTCATTTTATTGCTCATTTTATTCTATTTTTATACTTTCATGTGCTCTCAAGCAACAAGTTAATTTCTTATCTTCAATACTTTGGTCTACAACCAAACTCAAGTATTTATTTCTACAAGTCTCATTTGTGCTTTGTTTTTATCGCTATTTAGCAAAAAAACATAACTTACTGATATTAACATCAAATTCAAATTCTCACAGAGCCGCAGCTCTTTAGGGTCATTTCTGATGATGTAAGCACATGGACCACCTGCATTAAAGGCCCCTTCAAATCCCTGACTGTTAATTTAATGGTGGAGAAAAATGTTTGCTGCATCAGGCACACCGGTTGAAACGGTTGTACTTCATCTCAAAACCAGTAATAAACCAGTAAGTGCCATCAACCGTTGGCTATAATCCAGTTGTACTTTCAGCTTTGCTCATATAAGAATGGATTTGCCGGTGAGAGACTTCACTTGTGCAGGAGATGGTTTCACTTTGTACATGAGCAGACGGTTTGTACCCCGGCCTGTGTGGGAGCATATCTGGAAACTGTCCCCTAAAAGATGACAGTGAAATAACTGCACCACTGACTTCAGACCAGGATTTTGTTGGTTATTCATGTCATCGCTTTTTTCTACCTCAGTATGCATCTGAACACATTTCAGTTTATATCCGGCAGATTGGATTGAGGCCCAAATGTTCCTCCACATTAGCAGGACAGAATTCTCAAATTGCTTTTTGTCTCTCTTCACCCAAACTCCCCCTGGACAGGATGCGTCTGAGATTTCACTGCTTCAAACTGAACTGCATCCGAGACGGGATCCTGTCAGCTGGTGCCTCGCTGCACCTGGACCTGCTTTCAGATTGATTTTTGAGTCTCTTTAAAACCCTCCCGGAGAAACAAAATCCCCTTACCAGACAAAAAACCCCAAACCCCCGTGCCGTTAAGAGGAGAAACCCTTCGTTACCTGTCGGTGAGGATCTCCAGCACTCTCTCCGTGGAGGTGAAGGAGCGATAGGTGGAGAGGAAGATGGTGATGAAGGACGAGTCTCCCAAAGCGAAGGAGTGGAGGAGGTGGAGCACCAGCTTCTCCTCTGTTCCTGCTTTCATACACTGGGAGCGAGACACCCGTGACTGGAGGAAGGAAAAAGAGAGGAAGTTGACGTTGGTGCTGCTGTGAGGATTTCTTCCGATCTGTCACCGACTGCAGGTCTTACCACTGGACTGGTGGGGCCGACATGCTGCTGCTTGACCACCACGGTGTAGATGACTCCATCCTCCTCTTCCTCCAGCACAGTGGACTGCAGAGAAACCAGGACACTGTTACCAGTAACCAGTGCAGTGCTCATTGTTATCCTGCCCATTTGTCATGGTCTGCTCTCTTCTGTGTTAATCAGCTTTGTCAGAACTCTTCCTCGTCATTAGTGAGTCCTCCTCACACTGTTCCATAATATGTTTCCAATTTATTAACTATTATATTCACTTTTTATTATTTGTGTGCGTAGTGTTCAGAGCTTTTTAGAAACAATCAATGGTGCAGCAGGAAACATTAAAAAACGCGTTCATCCTACCTGGTTTAGCTGCAGTGAAGATTTAAGCCAATTTTTTTAATACAATATTTATTATATACCTCTGAATACTTTAAAGAACGGATGTTTATTGTTCCATACACAGCATGTTGGCTCGAACAGGCTCAGTGTCCCGTGCGTGTTCCAGAGTCAGACTCACCAGGTCGAGAGGACAGTACCAGGTCGTCTTCATCGGTGAGGGCTCTGCCTGAGGAAGAGACGCGGACAAACATTAATGACAAACTTCAGAAGTCCATAGTCCCCTCAAGGTTATTAATAACAGGCTGTTGAGTTGATAGTCAGAGACAAACAGGAAATAAATGAGACGCAGCAAAGGTTCCCATCAGGCTGAGAATCAAACTGTGGACGTTACAGAATGTGTGTTAACCACCAGGCCACTTGGGCTGAACCACACATTGATATATGTGGTATTTTAGAGCAACCTGCACAGGATTTCAATGTTTCAGCTGATGCACTCACATTCTACTTATTCTACTTATTGTAGAGTTCTTATTTAATATCTAGTTATGTTGTTTAACGACAACTTTCCTCAAACTACTTAAAAAAGTCAACACACAAGCATTTTTCAAGTGTTATCATCAGCTTCATATCGACACACAACAAAGTAGCGTTACACAAAGCAGCAGATGATTCATGGCACTTTAACAGGGATCAGAAGAGAAAACAATGATGTGAGCCCCTTTAGCACAGGACACAAACAAACCCTAGAACATTTGGCCTTTGTCATTAGTGTGACAGAGTAAAAGATGCAGCAGTTCATCCACAGGCTGGATAACACTCTTCATCCACTCCAGATCCGTTCAGCATTGATATAAACATGACGACCATGGTGGATGAAGTAAATTCTGTCACTCAGGGGCAAACAAACCCTGTAAACAGCCCTGTCCCCTGTCCCCTGTCCCCTGTCCCCTGTCCCCTGTCCCCTGTCCCCTGTCCATGGCAGTGCTGTTGAGCCAGAAACCTTGGACTCACTGTTGCAGCCTCAAAATAAGTATTTTAAAAACACACACTTCCCAACTGAAGTGTTTCACAGGGACGCTCAGACAGATGAGCACCAACCTTTGAATGAGTCGGCACAGCTCACTCCCAATGATGTGAAGGAGATCAACCGCCATTTTAGTGAGATAACCAGTATATACAGATTTTGGTGTAAAAACAATATCACTGTTGCACTTCCCACCTGATACCAGCACACACTGACACTCAGTAGAACCCAAACCTCCACCGAGGCCCATCAGTCCCTTTTTAAATTCAATCAAGCACCAAACTTCACCCTCATAGATATCAGTCCCCTAAATATCCCAGAGTTTAGGATCCTGCTCTTGTCTGGATCTGTTCCCTGACACACACCTCATCCTCCCAAGCTCCGTGGAAATCCTCACGTTGTTTTAAACCTCACGTCTAAGGATAGTTCTTACAGTAAAGTTACAGTAAAGTTGTCATCCTTCAACAGAATGTTGAGGATGACACTTGTTTTCATTCCTGTGTCGTGACTTATCGCGGGCGGGGCGGACATTTTTTGTGTTTACATCCAGTTCACGGGTTTCTGCGTTGAACGACAAACAGCGATCACCGTCACGTCACACTTCGCCCGACGCTGACGCCACTTAGCCGTGACTTCTTTTTCCATGATTAATAATTCATGAGCAAAAAAACACACAGCGGAGTGGAGTCATCCCGAGAGTCTGGTGAAATCTCTCTCTCACTCGTCGTGAGTCAACAGGTTCGAGCTGCAAAAACACACCAGCAACACCTTGGGAACGCACACACAGACACACACAAACAGACACACACACAAAGACACACTGAAACCCAACAACAAACTAATGATCTGCCTTTCATTCATTTAGCATGCACTGACTTGTGAGCTCTCTCATATGCAAATAGAAGGTCACAGCAGGAGCCTGTAGAGTAAAGGGAGCAGTGGCCGCTGTGGCCTGTGGACTGCTGTATTCTCCCCGTCCCACCTGGGCTGTGATTAGCTGTAATAAGCACATGTTCAGCTCTATTAGCCTCTTTCAAATTACCCTGACTTGGCTTGATCGAAGGTCAACAACAAGCAGCAGCAGCTCCTGGCATTCACAAAGGATCCTGCACTGACTATAGGATACAGCCTGTGCATCAAACCTGTTAAACTAGCCACCTGTGCAAACTCTGCTGTTTTCTGTTTGCCGGCTATTCCATCTTTCCTATAAAAATAACCTCTCGCACACACACACAGAGAGAAAAATGCAAAAAAAAACTAAATAGTAAACGCGAGTTACCTTTCGCTCTGCAAGTCCAGACAGGACCCTGAGCTTCCTGGAAATCTTCACGATAAAGCTAGACATGGCATTTTCACTTTCCCCATTTTCTCTCATTTGTCGTTCTCTCTCCCTTTTTGGTTTCGTTCTTTCTTCACTTCTTCTTCCACTAACAGTCGTCCTGGATCTGTGCGTTAATGTCTTTACCGTCTGCCTCTTCACACTTTATGGCTCTGTGTCACAAAGACACACCTGAAGCAGGAGCTAAGTCCGGCCCCCCCCGAGCCTGCATCACCTTGGCACACCCATTATATACACACACTCACGCACACACACACAAAGACAGGGATATGCTGGTGTTGATAGGACAACACTCCTTTTCAGGGAGTCACTTTTATTCACAGTAACCCTTAGAGGCCTTAATAATGAAATCCTCATTGAAATACAAAAATAAAGGCTGTCATCAGTAGATGGATGCATGGGCTCTTGCCTGCACACAGACACACACACACACACACACCCACTGACAGACAAAGGCCCTGCAGCTATTTCCAGAACAATACCCCTTCTCTCTCAAACTCCCCTCTCTGCTCTCCTGCTCTCATTGGCCAGGCGGATGACCTTCCCTTGCAGATAAACCAGTTTGGCTGAGTATCCTGTTTAAAGCAGCGCTAAGCAGAGCAACAGTTAGACGTGAAGGCCTCAGTCTGACGACAGGTAGAAGCCGGAAACACTTCCTTTAATTTTTTCCATTTCGATTTCAGTAGCATTGGCCGCGTGCTTAAGATTCCTGTCGTCTTATAACAAGAAGTAATGATGGATCAGACAGCTTGTGTTTGTTTAATGACATCAGAGTGAAGACGTGTTGACTATTTGAAGATGTGTGTGTCTGTGTGTGTGTGTGTGTGCAGAGTATTTTTCCTCATTAGTCAGCGAACAAACATCCCCGGCTGTAAAAAGAATTGTTTAAAGCAGTATTTAGTATTTTTGGCCACTCGAGAGTAGAACCGGCTGCAAACACACAATTTATCATTAGCTCCTTATTTTGATTGTTAAGCCAACATCTCAGCAAAATTTTAGGAGACAGAGCAACATTCCCATTATCAATTAATCTGATCCATGTTTCTAATCAACTTGTTATATGTCTGGTCCTGTGGGAAACTATCCCGTTGCTCTGTTTTCCTTATTCCAGAGAGCAGAGCTGCTTTATTGGGACACATGAGATAAAAAAGCACGGCTAGTGGAGCGTCTATGAGCTTTTCCTTGTGAAACCAGACTGAATCTGGGTCACAGCAACAACCGGCCTCCTCTGTGCAGACATTTTTCAAAGGACATGTAATTTGGAGTTCAGCCGCCTCAGAGGCTGCCGGATAAGGATCGTGATTATAGGCCACAGCGGCGAGTTATTATTCATAAGGCAGGACTCTGTGGCTCTTGTTTGTGGAGCTCATGTGATTTTTCTTTAAGCAGAAACCACTGTTGGTTTTGTTTATGTTTGCCGGCTCTTCTGTCAGGGCCCCCCAGCGCTGCGCTTTCTTAAAGGTTCCCCCACACCAGCCACCCCCCCCCCCCCCCCCCCTCCCAGCCAGCCACCCACCCGAGAAGCAGGAAGTGCACAATAAGTGGAGACAAACACAGGAAGCAGGACGTGCTGTCGTGTTGCGAAGTTACTTTTCTTCTCCTTCTCCCTCCATCACAAGTCGAGGCTGAGTCCACCTCTCCACCTGAACCACGACGCCAGCTACAGAAGGGCACCAGAAAAGCCAACAGGAAGCTGGGTCTCCATCTTGAACCCCCCCCCCCCCCCCCCGGTCTCAGAAAACAACCTGTTCCAACCCTATCCTGAAATAAACCCATGAAAAAGCCTCGACTGAACAAATACACACCACTGACGCCCCTTGTTTACAACCCTGTCCGTGCAGCAAACAACGGGTCATAAATACATCTTCTGAAGCTTTATTTAAAGATAACCATTGTGTTTTTTCTTTTTTTTGTGTGTGGTTCACAACCCCGACCCCTTCCTTCCTATCTTTCTCTCTACTCCTCTCCTCACGCTTTCATCTATGTATCCCCCGGTGCCCGTTATCTGCTCCTTTCAAGTGAATCTCTGTGGCATTGAGGTCAAAGCTGCTCTATTCCCCTTAAAGGAGAAGAAATCCTCCCCTTGGATGTGATTACTCTGTTAGATATCATCGGGCTATTGATGTTCTGCATGTTTATGGGGAATAGTTGACTCTGTGATGTGCAAATTCTGACTTAACCTTGCTCCTCTGGTTTCTATATTTACAACAGTGAAGTGGGTATAGTAGCCAAGCAATCAGCCAGTGTGTGGGCCACCAGGAGAAGGCCCATACATCTGAGTCTGTTGAGGATGTGGAATGAAAACATGGACATTAACATGCAGCTAGAGCCGCCTCCGCTCCTCCGAGACGTGTTTTCCACCAGCTGTTGGAACATGGCTGCAGGGATTTGCTCCCACTCACCCCTCGGCGTCATTAGCGAGGTCAGCCACCGATGCTGGGTGATAACAATCATCAGCAGACTCCGTGTGAAACACTCGTTAGATCATCACACAGCCGCAGCAACCTGCCCCCCCCCCCCCCCCCGCCTGCCTTCCCCACATCACCACTGGTGGATCTGTGTCCGTGCGTTTCTACAACAGGACAAACTGACAGTCGCAGCTCCTGAGTAAGATTTGAGCTTCTCCTTCAAGTTGTGTTTTCTCATTCTTAACATAATTACTATTCTTACTATTCCCGTTGCCTCCTTCCCACTTGGACATTTGCGTTGGCACAGTTCACACGGCAGAACCTGACACTGGTGGTTGGCGTCCCACTTCATCCCAGAGGAGCTGAGTCAGGCTTCTGTGCAGGTCGGTCGAGTTCCACCACTCCAAACCAGGAAAAGCATTTCTTTATGGACCGGACTTCTAACTAAACATTGTCACGTTGAAAAGAATAAAAAAGCTTTTCATTGAGATTTACCTTAATCGACCCGAATGATTCAAAGCAGCCACAGCCCACGTGGTAAGAATATATGTATTCATGGTCATGCAGTGTTTCTATAGCTGCTGTTAAATGGAAGAAGAGGTTGCATCTGTGTCACAGGAAGTCAAACAGACCAACTAATAGACGGACAATAAAAACTTGATGAGGCTTTATTATCCAAATTTATGATTGTGTAGTTTCCATTTCACGTTTAGCAAAGACGAGAACATGGAAAGGATAAATGTCAAAGGGCTCAAACGTTTTCATAAACATGTCACAACCCCCACGAACTGACCTACTTTCCCCTTGCATGTTGTGAACACAACGCTGAAGGAGCCTTTTCACAACAGCTGGTCCACCTACTGGGCCTCATCTGGTCTATTGAACCTATCAACTTGCCTTTTCGGACTCTCTAGGGTCAATGTAATGCTCTATAGCTGTGGTTACATGAATAAAAAGGGTTAAAAGGTCTTTTTCTGCAGCTGCACATGACGTTACAGTATTCTGACGTGAAACCATCACCTACATTTGTCCAGTCACTGTTGTGAAATCCTAACAGGCCCTGAAACGCAGAGTAAGTAGCCAAAAACCTTGTTATTTAAAAAACTTAAAAGTCCTTTTGAAAACGTGAACCTGAAAACACACACACTGTTTCCTCCATCACAAACCTTCGTTGTTCACTTGAGCCGAGTCCCTTCACGCATCCTCGCTCACACGACCCACGTTTGCCTCATTAAAGAATGAGCGAGCGGCCGTATTGGATTCCACTTGACAGAGCGTCCTCGGAGACGGGCCGTGATACTGGATACCGCTTACCCCCGGGGGGGGGGGAGCAGGTGTACGCTGCAATCGACCAGCTTACCCACCACATGGATAATTAACCGCGAGGTCCAGCGGCCGCCTTGTGGCATGACCACGGAGGAAGTCATTCTGAGGGAGTGAGTGTGAATTCTGTTTTTAGACGGAGAGGAGTTTCTAACACCCGGGTGTGAAGATGACAAACCCTCGTGCAGGTCGTGTGTGAGTGGAGCAGGAGAGTCAGGGTCAGTCGCTTCTCATCACTCAGTGAAAATGCAGCTATTCTGGCGTTTTTTCTTATCACGCGCAAGGAAGAAGAAGTGAAACTTGTCCACAGCTGAAGAATACAACTTCACATAAACACCGCAGCTGTCAGTGAAGGATGTGATAAGGCTCTAGCAAACCCCCCCCCACAACTCACTAAACATTAACAGAGGTGAAGGATCGTGGGAAATCCACCTGCATCATGAACCTTCCAACTTCCTCTGTTTTAGTTCAACTTCAGTTCAGGGGGGAAGGGGAACCTCGGGGGGGTTGGACCGAATTACTGAGCACGTGCATCACGCCAACCAATGATGGCTGCTTCTCTTTAGTTTGTTGTCTGACGTCAGAGTGTAGTGATGATGATGCTAATTGTTTCCCAGGTTTGTAAAAGTCTGAACTGCTCATAGGAGCAAAGAAGATTAAAAAATAAAGATGAACTAACCTGAATTTGTCAGGTTAGCTTAGTTTTTTGGATCTGAATTCAAATGAAACCCAATATCTTTGCTGATTTACAGGCGCATGCAGTAGAAAAAATCAATTAGACCAACGCGACTGAACCCGAAATATTATTTCAACATTTTTGGTGTCATTAGCATCAGCTGGTTCTAAATCGTGTGACAGTTTTTTTTTTTTTTTTACTTTTCATGAACTGAAACCTCTTGCAAAATGTCTGAAGGGGTTTTGCAAACTAACCATATGCAGATGCACCACAATTTCTCCACAGTATCAAACTAGGCGATGATCCCACGCACAGAACACAACTGTGTAATGTTTGTTCAGTGTTTTTTCCATCTCTATTATCTGCTCTCTACTGGTTTGAGGCAAACTGACACGGTGGAGCCATTTAACTTTGTCTGGTTCTTGCAGTGAAAACTCGGCTCCTTCACAAGTTCTCCTTTTGAACGAGGTTTCTTCTTCTCGGCTGAGAAACTCGCTCACCGCAAAACTCCCCTGCAGAGTGTTAACTTTATCAAATCTCATTTCATTTGCAAATTATCCGGTTTATCACGTTTGGAGCTGTACCGACACTCAAGATAGGCCTTTGTCCTCACTGTGAGTGAGTCACTGCACACTAGGAACATTGGCTTGACGAGTAACCACAACATGTGTCTGTGACCTGAGGACATGTTAGGTTATAATTTGTGGTGGAAAAGCAGGAAACAGACAAACCATCTCCGTCTCTCTCTGGGTTTCCTGAAAACCAGTCAACCACATCTGCTGTTTATTAAACAAACTGGCAGCTGAATGCAGCTCGCAGGTTTTCATGGAGGGAGTCTGCTCTAAACTCCGTGAGCTGCAAAGGCCGGGGGGGGGGGGGGGCCTCGACCAATGAAACGCTCTCCCTATTCCCTCTGCATCTCCATCACTTCACCACACAGATGATCGGTATCCAAAACAATACCAGTACAAACTGCCAACGCAGAAAGAAGCTGTGAGCTCCGGCCAGAGGAAATAAAGATGGAGGCAGAAGGAAAGAAACACTCACTTGGGAAGTATCCAGTTCATCGCTGCCGCCCCCCCTCCCTGATTGGTGGCTCGGGGTGCCATGGTCAGGCGGTAAAGGCCGGTAGCCAATGAGAGGCACGTCGCTGGAGTCCACCCCCGGCAGGTCATAGCCACCTGTTCGCAGGTTACGCGGGAGCATGGTGCCGGCTGCCACAGACGGGAGGAGCACAGGAAAGAATGAGTGTCTCCTCAGCAGCTGTTCAGGGAAATAAACACTTGAGTGATTGGGTTGAAAAAAGATGCAGCATTTGAAAAGCTTGTGACCAGAGAAACACATTATTATAGATCATTATCATTTTTGGATGTTAACTAATAGAGAGCATAATTAATAGAGAGCAAAAATATTC
Source organism: Pleuronectes platessa (assembly GCF_947347685.1). Lineage (NCBI taxonomy): Eukaryota > Metazoa > Chordata > Actinopteri > Pleuronectiformes > Pleuronectidae > Pleuronectes > Pleuronectes platessa. Next base: position 3,582,556 of record NC_070635.1, read on the forward strand.
ATAAAGCAGCGTTTGGTTCCCATTTGCCACAAATCTAAAACAAACTCCAATTTAAGGCTCTATATTTCGTTTATACATCATCTTGTCAAGATGTTATTTCACCATATGTTTTATATAAAGCAATTCAAATGACTGGTTGATGAAAAGCACAACAGAATTAAACATTCAGTGCCTAAATGGTTTCATGATTAGATAACAAACCAATTTGTAAAAGAAGGCCTAGGATAACTATAATAACACTTTTGTTATTATTGATTATTTTCAGAATCAATTCACCTATTTATTATAGATATTCTTGATTGATCATATTGTCGTTAAAACATACGAAAACGGTTTCAGGTGTCCACCTAGCCATACCTACAAAGAAAATATGGGAAAGTATGAAATATTCATCAAGTTTGAATAAGATAATGTTTAGATTTTAAACAATAAATCAAATGTCTAATAGTTTCCAATTACTTGTCTGTCAATCATCTGATTAATGAATTGACTAAATGATGCATTTACACTATATATCCAAATTAATGTTATTATCTGAGGAGCTTTTTTTAAAAAATAAGTCGAATCATATTTTGACCCCGACAGAAATAAGTGTTGGACAAACTGTGTCGCACAACTTTACTTTATCAAACACAGTGATAACACAACTTTTATAGTATTTTCTAAATGAAAGGAAAACACTACAATGAGTTAACATGTTCATTGTGCCACACAGCAGGTCAGGATTTGCATTGGATGCACCCCCTCCTCCTCCTTCTCCTCCTCCTCCGCCTCCTCCTCCTCCTCCTTCCATTTCCCTTTCCCCCCTTTGGCATTTGCGCTGCCATGAAGATAGACATCTAGTAAACAGTGTTACAGGAAGAGAGGTGTAGGAGGGAGAGTGATGGAGCGCTTGATACAGAATGAACGTTAACTCTCACATGGCCCTGCAGCACTCACATGAAACCCGTTTGGCTTCGAGACCAAAATGTGCAGAAACGCTTTGTCGGCTGCTGTGAGTTTAAACTCCCACAGAATCCATCAAGCAGCCGGGCAACACTTCAACCTGAGGGAGAATGACCTGGACCCCCGTCTGCTCTCACATCCCTGGGATGAGACAGGGCTGAGATATAAAACGCCTCAGGTGTGATGGTGTGTGTAGAAATGTGCCGGCACTCCCAACTTTCCACTCTGCTCTGGTTTCGGCCTCCTGAAGCTCCTCGAGCTCCTGGAGCATTGGTGCGACATTTACTTTCTCTTACTCATGGCTGTGTTTGCTGTGGGTTTTGCACTTGAGCTCATTGTGTTCTGTGCTTGCGGATGAGAGAGAGAGAGAGAGAGAGGCGACAGGAACATGCAGCCCTGCAGAGGAAAAACAAGTCACACACACACACACACACTGTGCAGTCTATTCCAGGACCAACGGCTAATGCATGAGGTCTGAATGGCTTCTATTCACTGACCAAAGCAAACAGCCCACATTTGACTGAGGTGTACACACACACACACACACACACACACACGAACACACACACAAACACACAGCTGTAACTAGGTGACAGTAAGTCACACCCCATGCTCCTGTTCCCTGCTCAGCACACGTAGCCCGAGGGAGGTGCTGCTGCTCGGTCCAGGTAATGATAGCAGGTCACAGCGGATGAGGATAAAACCTGGAGGGCTGTAAAAGTTTCTCTCTCTCTCTCTCTCTCCCTTCAGACGACAGATGCTGTGACGGACGGGGACATGTGACGACGCTCGGGCCTCGGAAATGAACACAGAACAAGCGACAGAGCAGTGGAGCGCACGAGAGGAAGAGATGTGACGGAAGCCGGGAACTCACTGGTGCCGAGGTGTCATTCGCAGGATCGCGTCCCGTCCAGCTGTGGCGCGCGGGGACCGAGCAGCTGGATCCGTGGCTCAGCTGCGGAGCGTCGCACCCATCTGTGCCTCCGTCACCCAACGACGACGAGGGAGTCTCCTCTCCCCCACCCTGTCCCCTCGGTGTGTCTCCCCCCCCTATCAGTGCCCCCCACGCCGCTCGTGTGTCCAGCCTTCAGCAGCTGATAGCGGACTTTGCTCTGACTCCCTCTCTCTCTCCCTCCCTCCCTCCCTGCCGCTCCTCTCCTCTCCTCCCTCTCTATCTCTCTCTCTCGCTCTCGCTTCCCCCCCCCCTCTCTCTCTCTCTCTCTCTCTCTCTCTCTCTCTCTCTCTCTCTCTGTGACGTCGCAGTTCCTGTATGTTGTGCAGCTCTGCTCTTTGGCAACAGCTCCGTCTCTCCGGGTGGTACCTGCCCGCTGGGGGGGGGGGGGGGGGGGGGGCTGATCACCAGGCCCCCGGCGCACCGCAGCTCTCCTGGGGGAGGGGGGGAGACGGGGCTGCAGGGGGGAGGCTGGCCTCGCGCACAGTTTTACGCACCTCACGCACGCGGCGGTCTGTCTGTCTGTCTGTCTGTCCTCAACCCTGCAGTGTGGTTTATAACATCTGTAAATGATTCAACCTAATCCAGACTGTAACCAGCACCCTGCAGATTAAACATTACACCGATGTTAAAGGAACCTGTTGCTTAAAGTGAAACGTCCACTCTGACATTAACCTTAACTTTAAACGCTATTTCGAGTTATATATATATATTTCACATATATCTTCATGCATATCTTGTTTATTGTATTTTAATCTATATCTGTTTTTGTACCTTTAAATATTTGTATTTTCCACATGAGTCTTTTGGATCAGCCTTGTGATCAAACCCATCCCTTTATACGTATTGTTTTTGAATGTGGCAGATACACTTTAAGATATTAATAAAAATCCTGATCTTGAACCATAAACAAAACATTTCACAAAAATATAGTTGTGTTTTGACCCCCCCAGGGCCACCGTATCAAGGCCTTATCCTGAGCTACAAGGATTCTAATCCTATTGTTTACTCCTGTACCAAACTTAATCTCCAGTTATGTCAACAGCACTTTAGAGATTTGTAACCCGGATGTCCCTTAGGTCACCAGGGATGAATACTACATTTCCCAGAATGCAACTTTCATCTTAGATACTCTTTAGAGACGTTTGTATTATTATGTGATGTAAGCTTCTTGTTTTTAAAACTGCAACCTGAAAAATAACCTTGATGAAATAATCCTCAGAGTTACTTCTCAACTGTGGGAAACTACACGAGATGAAGATGTTACACAACAACCGTTTTCACAAGCTGCAATTTTTCCTATATGTCGTCACTCTGTGGTGACAGGTGACAAAGTAAATGAAGAGGAAACTAAAACATTATTAATGAAACTTATCAAGTACAGATGATTTCATAATGGACGTCAGCGAACCAGATTCACGAGTTAGAAAATGATTTAAACTTCACATGTGTAGCTGAGATATAAGATATGGGATCAGATATCAGATAAGAATATCTCCTGGAAGAATCTTGGAGAATAAGTTTGTGCATTTGTGAAAATAGGAAATATTTACAGAGAAGATGATTCAGAGTCAAATTTAATGGGATGTTACCCTTGATAGCAAAGTAATGGTGACACATATATCACATATGTTATATCTCATATCATATCATAAATCGCATCAAATCTAATATCCCATCATTCCCTTCCGTTGCTTCTGTCTGTCAGGCTGACAGGGTGATGGCAGCACAGTGGTTGTGTAGTCCTTGTATTTGTACGCCGCCTAGCGGTGGCAGGTGGAAATGTGCACTGTTGAATGTGCCAGGGGCCATTTTGAACCACACGGCGGTGTCAGCCCACTGTTGACTGGTGAGAGGAGCGTGAGAGACACAAATAAACAAGAAGAGACACAAACTGTGGATTGTAAACAGCAAAGTCGTGGGCTGTATTGGACATAATTGCATTTTACTGTGAGTATAATGTAAATATACAAAGTCTATAATGTTTATAATATAATAATGTGTCATTGAGCAGCTTCGCCTAGATGTCTGACTTGGTTTAAAGAAGTTATTAGATCACCTGTAACTTGACAAACAGTCACAATGTGTATTGGTTTGTGTTTAACTGGGAATAGAAGTTTAGTTTGTGGTAAACGTGTTGTTGGATCAAAGTGGTGATGAGAGCCAGGCCTGTTCGGCATCACACATTCAGTCACACCCGGGATGTCCCGGGAGAAGTGGGGACACATCTGTCCTGCAGATGTGCTGCTTGTCCACTTTGCCCTGGAGACGCTTCTCCACACGTTCGCTCACAGTGGAGCCAAGAGTTTGAACATGTTGTAGTGACATCATTGGATGACTTAATGTCCTGTGATATTCTCTATGGTGTTAAATCTGCGTCTTTGAATCTGCATCTCTACTTTAAATCTGAATCTCTGCTTTGAATCTGCATCTATCCTTTAAATCATAATCTCGATTCTGCATATCTACTTTGAATCTGAATTTAAGAGAAACGTGGCGTTAGTTTAGAACAAGAACAGAACCAAGATGTTCACTTTATTGTCAAACATAGTAAACACAGAGTGATCTTGCGATGGTCTCTTTTATTTCTAGATCTGTACATGTGCACTAATCAATAATAAGGACAACATACGGTATTAGATCTTATGCAGGAAGTCAGTGTGCAACAACTGCCCCCCCTCCTCCCTCTCCTGATAAAGGCACGTTTAAACCACTGTTTGCTCAGGCGTCTCACTTGTAAAACTTTCCCTCCCTGGGTTTCCCTCTAAACTCCGCTGCTCCCTCTCGTTACAGGCCAATTAATGAGGCGGCTAAACTCACTAATTGGCCACCTAATTGGCCCCCGTAGCCGCGCGCGCGCTGCTCCCACAGGCTCCTCGAGCACCATCCATCCTTCTCTCCGATCCATCCATCCATCTCCCCCCCTCTGTCCTCCTCCGTCCTCCCGCTTCCCAGACATCACAATCCCACCTTGTCACAACGATTTAGGGTCAGCTCCTGCAGACAGGAGGGGGGGGGGGGGGCTGCTCCAGCCGCGGTTCCAGCCGTGCGCCCCGGCCGCCCTCCTCTCATCCTCCAGCACCTCCATCACTATCTCCCTCCCACTCTATCTCCGTGTTTTATGTCTGCGTCACAACAAGTCGAGAGGCGAGAGGGAGAGGGGGGTTTGGGGGGAGAGAGAGAGGCAGGGATGATGGCGTCTCTGGCGGCTTGATGCTGCTGCGCTGACAAACCCGCTTTAATAGCATAGGTGTCGGCGGAGAGGCGGGGTGCTGCTGGTGAGGGGGGGGGGGGGGGGGGACGGGGTGAGAGCCACAAGAGACGGGGACATGACGAAACAGCAGCGCGGAGGAGGACGGACAAACTAGGCTGAGAGACGGACGGACAGTCAGTCGCCTTTACCCCCTTTACCTCCTCCTCCTCCTCCTCCTCCCCCCCCTTCCTCCTCATCCTCCTCCTCCTCCTCCTCGCTGACGGCTTGACTGACACACACACACATGCACGCACGCACGCACGGCCGCTGGGCACATACATGCACATCATTCACTTTTCCCCCCCGGCTGCGCATCCTGGAGTAATTGGGCACTGGGAAGCTCCACGGCAGATGAGGGCGACGCATGTCCAGCCTGGCCCGGGAATCCGCGTGACCCCCGACGGATAGGAGTTCTCCACTTGACAGGTACCCTTCAACCCCCCCTGCACATTCTCATACCTGGCTGCTTCTCACAAAAGGCTGCACACATGCACTGTTATGCATCCTGCGTCTGTCTTGACTTGAGTGCATGTACTGGAACAAATGCTCAGCGTGCAGAGATAATGCCCCGCTCTGTCATTTCCATGCGGCTAATCAAGTTTTTAAGCTGTTGGGAGATGAGAGAAGCAGCAAAGTGCACGACTGAGGCTTCAAGTAGCTGCACGCTCATCTTTGTTCATTCAATCAAACTGTATTGCAGCAGAGCCCCCCGTTTGTGTGTGTGTGTGTGTGTGTGTGTGTGTGTTTCATGTGTGCAATAATCATTTGTCTTGCTCTCTGGTTGTGTACTCACTCTCATCTTTTACAGTGGTGGAAACAGGCTGTCGCTATGGTCTAAAAGGAGGAGGAGGAGGAGGAGGAGGAGGAGGAGGAGGAGGAGGAGGCGGTTGAGATTTTAACCCCTTTGCACCGAAGCTCGTCTGTCTGAGAGCCAGCTCCGAACGCCGGGGCCATAAACCCCCTCTGTCAGCAGCGGCAGCAAAGTATTCATCGAATAAATCGGATTTCCATTTCACATGAGCGCCGCTTTCTCCCTCTCTCTCTCTCTCTCTCTCTCTCTCTCTCTACCCCTCTCTGTCTCTCTCCTCAGGATGGGGGGAGTAAGTGAAGGAGATGATGTGTTGGCTCGATGGAGTGATGGACTACTGTACCTCGGCAATGTAAAAAGAGTAAGTGCATGGACGCGAGTGTGTGTGTGTGTGTGACAGAAAGAGACTTTTTGTGAGTCGCAGAGTGTGTTCACCTGGATTTCGAAGCGACTTCCATTTACTTTTTGTCAATCATCCCGCTCGCCTGCTATCTCCCCCTCAGGTCGACGGCGTCAAGCAATGCTGCCTGGTGAGATTTGAGGACAACTCCGAGTTCTGGGTGCTGAGAAAGGACATTCACTCGTGTAAGTGGAACTCTCCTCTTCTCCCCCCCCGCTCTCCCTCTCCCGTCAGCCAGAAGAGTAAACAGCTTCCTGTTGGGAGCACTTTGTGTTGCCTGTTGTTAAATAATGCTCCCGGCCCGAGGTTTTCCGAATCGCTGAGCTCACACCGAAAGCGGAAACTTTACCCGAGGAGCTGCAGAAACACTTTTTTTTCCCCAGATCTCTCCCGATGTTGAGCTTCAAACTTTTAACTCTACGTCGCACCTTTCATCTCAGGATCTTTGATTTGTCGTCTGAGAGGAGATAACAATCGAGTTCAAGGTTACGAGGGTTAGCCCCCGGGTGTAATTGGGGTATTAGAGTCTATTTATGAAGTTATTAGACTAGTGACTCCTGGGGGGAAATGGCGCCCTCCCACTCCACCTGACATCAAGGAGGAAGTTGGCCGCTTGTTAGGACCACACTGAATATCTGCCCATCAGATGAAGTGAAATCAGGAAAGGGTGCAGGAGACACTGAAATCAATGAGGTGGCAAGGAAGTGAATCAATATACATAAATTAATGCTGTTGACTGCTCTCTCTCTCTCTCTCTCTCCCTCTGTCGTCCTCTCTCTCTCTTTCTGCGTTTGCCTCAGTTGCCGCCGGAGTGGAAGAAGTTTGCTGTATCTGTGACGCTCCGCCTCTTAAAGAACCTCTCATAAATTGTCTGAAATGTCGCCACGGTAAGGAAGCACGCCTCATCACGCGCTGTCAGGGCGGTGGCTCTCCACCCGCTCCCGCACTGACCTTGAGGATTTGACATGGCGTGGTAAATAAGTGTTGCTCTTCTTTGAAAAAAAAAAAGAGGAAAACAACCACCACAGAAAAACCACATTTCATAAATGATAGATTCGAGTTGTTGCACCTGGATCCTGACTAGAATGAAAACGAATGAGGAGGCGGTGGAAGTTTGTTTGTGGACTTTGAGGTGATTTTGTTACAGATTTACAGATCATGTGCAGATATGTTTTTAATCACTTCTGCATGTTTGTGGATAATAACTTCTGTCTGATTACAAACAAACCAATTATCTAATTAGGAATGAGCCTCATCCCACATTAATAAGTGTAGCTGTTGGACATAAGACATAAGACGGGTTAATGACACAAACTTGGATTCGAAGTGAGCAGAGAGAGGTTTTCCCTCTTCAGCAGGTGTTTTAAAAACTGCTCTCTGGTTTCTCTTGTGTCATTTTGCATGATGATAAGCAAGAGTGTGTGTGTGTGTGTGTTTCTGGGGGGGGGGGGGGGTTAACAGTAACAGCCTGAATCATGATGAAATTAAATATCCTGATGTGCAAGATGGCAGAAGTTTTGCAGAACCCGCTCGGCTCCAGGATGCACAGAGCAGGAAATGGCAGCAGGAGTTTGCTCCGTCAGGCGACCACAGCTCCGTCACTTTGTTTTTGAGGAGAGAGAAAATCAAATAAAGCAGACAAACTTACTTCCCCCGCTCCCGGGATGTGAAAAAATATAGTAAAGTATTTTTGCATGTCGCTGAAACAACCCCAGCAGAGCGATAAAAAAAAACATGGAGCCATTATTGTCACTCAGCCTGTCTGTGTGGCAAACACGAATTAAACGCTCTGCCTCCTCCTCCTCCCATTACAGGTTATCATCCAGAGTGCCACACGCCAGCCATCGAACCGGAAGCTGACAGCGACTCGTGGATATGTCGGCAATGTGTCTTTGCAGTCGCAACCAAGGTCAGACCGCGAATCTCTCCGTCTCACACTCCGGGGAGGAAGAATAAACATTCAGTGTTGTAGTGTTGGAGAAATCCAGTCAAATGCATCAAGTGTGGCTGTCAGCACAGTGTTGTGTGTGGCAGGTATTGTGTGTATCTGAGGCCGGGACGCACTAATTCCCTCGGTATTGACTCCGAGTTCGGATGTTTCTACATTGGGTCCGAGAAATCGTGAACAGTCGATAGTGACGAGGATGAAAAAGAGCGAAGGAATTGATAGAAGTACATTTAAAGTCAATCAATCACATGTGCTCCAGTTCTGCAGATATGAGACGAGACCACGGTTAATTGTCAATCGCTCAATGTCCGTCTCTCGTTGTCCAGACTTCTGCTGCCTCGGTCACTGTCTCTCACCGCTGACCTGGAATGAAACCAGACGAATGGTTTCCTCTCCCGCTGAAGAAGGCGATCTGTCTTAGGACGTGGATTTGAGATGAGGCTGATTTGAGATGAGGCTGATTTGAGATGAGGCTGATTTGAGGGGACCCTGATTTGAGGGGACCCGTCACTTATGGCTCTGACATTGTGTGTTTTCAGAGAGGCGGGGCCCTGAAGCGGGGACGCTTCGCCCGGCTCATGCAGTTCATGAAGCTCCGACTCCCCTACCAGCTGTCGTCTCTGGACTGGGACCCGCAGCACCTGACCAATCAGCAGCAGTGTTACTGCTACTGTGCCGGACCTGGAGAGTGAGTGACGCTGCAGAGCTCCTTTTTTCCACGGGAGAGTTTTTTTTTTTTTCTCCGGGAACTTTTGATCTCATCTGTGTCAATGTCATCGTTTGGATTATGTGTGAATTGCATGCGGCGAATCAGACGTGTGTCGAGCGGCATTAGTGGGATTTCTTAGAGTTTGTTTTGACTTTGGTGGAATGATGTGTGAGCTGAATCAATCCTGTCCTGTCAGGAGGGATGTCAGTCAAAAGAAAAGTGCATCAAATTGTCTTTTTAAAGCATTTGCTGTTTTTCATACTTTTACTTCTTTGCATATCTTCTGCGAATGTCTACAAACTCCGCACATCTGGCGTCTAAAGCAGAATCAAACAAACTCCCATCTGCCACATCTGTATGAGTCGTCGATGCCTTGTGGGAGTTGACACCTGTAGACGCGTCTCAGCCGTCCTGAGTGACGAGTCGTCGGGAGACAGATGTTGGACGCGTTCTTTGATTCATCTGTTCTAAGTGTTCCTGTTGTTTTCTCGTTGCATCGCAGGTGGAACCTGAAGATGCTGCAGTGCGGAGGCTGTGGTCAGTGGTTCCACGAGGCCTGCACACAGTGTCTCACCAAGCCCTTACTGTATGGAGACAGGTGCGTTATCGAGCATCACTGGGAAAACTGCCCTTCTTTGCATCCGCGATTATAATTCTGTCATTCAGTCATTATAATAAACTTAAAGGTCTGGTTGGGAGTTACATAAATAAAACTACAGCTACCAAATTACACCAAGTCAAAGATAGCAGTTCCCTTAATATGCCCGATTATTGAAATTAAGGAGGAATTCTGGTATTCTGTAGGAAAATACAATTTACGGTTATTTCGCAATGTATAAGAAAATGACGATTAACCTCCTGGATCTGCTCTTTTGTTCTGATCCGCACAAAAATGTGATGAGTTTTTTCTTGGCTCATTTCCTGTCTTACCATCAAGTATCATAGTAATCTGTGGAGTGGTTTTTGTTTAATCCTGTTCACAAACAAACCAAACAATTGACAAATGGAGTTTGAGACTACAGATTGTAATATATAAAAATTATTGTAATTGTACAGGTGGCACAGCTTCTGTGGATCACCAGTAAAGACTCAGTCTGTACCGGAACAGACTGTGTCACTACAACCTGAGATGTATTAAGATAAGATAAGATTAGATAAGATTAGATAAGATAAGATAAGATAAGATGAGATAAGATAAAATGGATCCTTCTGCCTAGGATAAAAAATATATTTATATTTATTTAAATGTCATAATTCCTTGTTTCAAAAATCTTGTTTTGCTTTCTGTTTTAATTTAAAAAACAACACTTAGACATGAAATTATGTAAATCTTAGGGAACAGCCAGTAAAACCTTTGCCTGTTGAACTGAATCACTTTCCTCACAAGAGAATTCAATTTAAATGAACATGAAAACATTTAGGGAGAAAACATAGGAAATCAGTCTGTAGAGCAATTTTCACTCCTCTTTCCATTTGTACGTGTCAGTAGAAACGCAGACAGTGTATTCGTGAGCAGCCGAGATCAGCCGGTAATATCAGGATCTAATATTGGGTTTGTGTTTTTTAATGAATGTTAAAATCTGATATAAGAAGGGGAAATACAAAACAGAGAATATGAATATGCCAATAATTGAGGGAAGACATTTTCTCTGTAGACGAATGGTCTCAGTGGTGAAACTCACTCTGATCAAGATAATCAGTGGAAGACGTGTACATGACAGCCCCCCCCCCCCCCCCCCAGTCAGTTATCTGCTTTAATTCCTTTAAGACTAAATGATTAGTGCTCGTGTTAATGCACTCGCTGACTCGTCTTTCAAGGACAAGATCTCCGCTCGCGCTCGGAGCAGACGTGTCGCCTCTCCCACAAGTTTCTGATGCGATGCCGGGGGGGTGGTGGGAGTGGGGGGGGGGGGGGTTGATGCTCGAGGTGCTGGTGGCAGTGCAGTTAGACGGGGCTGCATCTCGTGCGTGTCATAAAATGTATCCATCCATTAAGTTATTATTGTCATTAACCATCTGCGTTAGCTGACTGGGATTTACACCCACGCTGACACTGTGTTATTGCCGAACCTGTCTGAGGAGGAGGAGGAGGAGGAGGAGGAGGGAGGAGGAGGAGGGGAGGTGGGGGGGATTAGATCTAGATTGACAGTCGGGGAGAGCGAGGCCCCGGACGAGTGCAACATCTGCCGAGCATGTGACGGAGGAAGAGTGAAGACGCAGTTCACAGTTGGAATAGTAAACACGTAGCGCCGCCATAACCGAGTCTGCACTTCATCTCTCCCAACGACCTTCTGCCAGCACGTGCACAGAGGAGGACAGACGCTGGGGGTGGGGGGGGGGGGGGGGGGGGGGGGGGGCTCAGGGTCGCCCAGTACACAGCGTTAGACCATCAGATAGACCTGTCCCTTCTTTCCCAGGCAGGCTGATTTATACGGCGACGAACACAGAGACAAGAGACATGTACGGATTCTTCAAGCGAAGTGAAATGGAGGAAGAACTTTGAGGCTTCTCGAGAAAGGGAGGAAAACCTATAGAGTAATATTCAATAGAGCGTAAACCTCAGATATCAGTCCTTTAAATATGGCTGATTTCTGTCATCATGATGCAGGAATTACTCTGTGAGAATATGTGAAAATATTAAACTTCCCTTTTCACAATGTTAAAGAAAGTGATAAAAGATTCCTGGATCAGCTCCTTTTGTCAAGATCCACAAACAAAAGTTCTCACACAAGCACATTGACGGAAAACACAATCGCAAAAGCCACACAATGGAAACACAACTGCAGTGTAAGTGAGCCACAATGGACGTTGACAGTGAAACGAGCAGAGTTACTCACTCGTCGTTTTCTGAAAACCAGGACTCTTAAAATGTGGTGCCTGTGTATTTTAGGGTTAGGGTTAGTATTTTAGTGTATTTTGGCTGCTCCAAGCAGTTGTACCCTATTTTCCGTTGAAGTACTTGTGTGAGACGTCTCGGGCAAAGTGTATACAAGTACACCGATGTTTCAAGGAAATGGGTTCAGTAGTTTTTGTGTAATCCTGCTTAAAGACATCCAGTGTTTCTGTTTCAGGTTCTATCAGTTCCAGTGCTCTGTGTGCACAAAGGGACCAGAGACCATTCAGAGACTACCCATGACCTGGTCAGTAACACAGACACCGACATTATAACCACAATCACTCATTTCACACTGTCGTTATCAGGTCTTATTTAGAGTTTAACACCATCTTCAGTATATTTCCATGTGTAGTTGGGTCCAAAACTCAAGAAATGGGACCTTTGAACCACAACGTAACAACAAACACTGATATTGCTCGATGTGAAACAATCTTTTTAGTTACTAAGATAGAGAAGCTGCATTCAGAAGTCTGAGTAAAGTCTGTACCCAACTCTTTACCCGCAGGTCGTGTCTGAAACGGCTTTAGTTAGTTACTTTGCTCTGGATAAGGAAACAATGATTTCTCGTTAGCGCAAAGCCAGATTTTGGAAATATGAACTATTCTGATATTTCTGTATTTAACCTGCTCAGGATCTAAATTCTCACCTCTCTCTCTCTCTCTGAATGCAGGGTGGACTTGGCTCACTTAGTGCTCTACCATCTCTCGCTGTGCTGCAAGAGGAAATACTTTGATTTCGACCATGAAATCCTGTCCTTCACCAACGAGAACTGGGACTCGCTGCTCCTGGGCGCGGTATTGATATTTCCCCCGTTTAAGCACCATGATGCAATCGTGTGAAATGCCGCCAGCCTTCATGCATTTGAGACATAAAGCCTCTTAACCACCGTTAAAGTAAAATGTAATGATAAATAACAGTGTGACCTCTACATTGGCTCAAGGGGGAATAACTCATTAGCTTTAGTTGAATATTTCAACCATGTTTGATTAGTCTGAGTTGGCTGTTTCAACTGTTTATCCAATAGTTTCACCAATAATTCAATTATGAATCCATTACCTTTTCTATGGGGAAGTGCTAGCTCCACTTAAAAGGAGAAAATACGTAATATTACGAAACTAAAGTCAGAATTTAGGCTACATGTCGTTTTAGAGGGTTAATATCAGTAACACTTTAGTATAAGTTTCACATATAATAAAGTTATGTAATCTTTTTGCTCATCAGCTCCATATTATCATCAGGATCAGGTATTTTAAAGGATTGTGAAAGAAACTTTTTGGCTCCTGAAAAAAGATAATTAGAAGAAGAGAAGGAGATGAGAGCAGCTCAGAATCCACGTTCCAACTCTGTAGAGCCTGTTTGGGATAAACTAGAACCTGGATCCGCCCGCTGATCTGGATTAACACCACAATGCAATGGGGTCTTCCCTGACCCTTGAGCATCCTTTCACCAAGTTCTGTGGAAATCCATCCAGTAGTTTTTACGTAACAAACTAACCCAGTAGATGTCTCCAGCACGGGTTCTCAGATAAATACATTATATAAAGATCTGTTGATTTAGTTTTATTATCCATCATTATGAGCTCCTTCCACGATATTAAAGGGTTAAAAGAAAGTTCCCCTGGTTGATAATCGCTGATCTGGGACATTATGACCAATATTTGCAAAAATGATAATTTGGACACATCTTCAAACCCCAGGGATGAGGCTCAGAGTTATGAAGCCATATGGTTCTGAGTCTGAAGTTGTCCCACAGAAAATAAACAGGAAGATAAGTGTAGAGTTGACATCGGGGGGGGGGGGGGGGGGGGGGGGGCAGCAACATTTCCACGACATGTATATCTGATTGTTTCTGCTGTGAGCCCGTTTGAAAAGGCATTTTCTGCCCTGACTTCACATGACACGTCTCTCAGCCAAGTAGGTTCCCCTTTCAACGCTATTTCTGTCAGGGGCCGTGGATGAAAATGATTGTATGCACTGGAGCTCTTTGGTCTGATGGCTGTTCGCTGTGCAAACACAGCTCTGATTTCTCTCTTCTCTTTTCTCCCATCTGTCCTGCAGCTCTCTGACACGCCGAAGCAGGACCGCTGTCACAATCTCCTCAACGCGCTGAACTCCCACAAGGACAGGTGAGTCCCCGCATACGATGAGGAGAATAAACAGCCGCCACACACGGCTGGAGTGATGAGCAGCGCTCCCGTGAATACAGGCGGCTTCTCAAAGCGTAATGTCGGACATGCAGGTTTGAAATAAGCGAT